>NC_056572.1:34417395-34637395 GCF_018340385.1 Cyprinus carpio | reverse complement strand
ACACCTGTAGTATGGAGGGAGGCTAAACTGTCCATCACCAGATGCGGTTGAAAGAGCTTCTATGACATCTGTAAAAGTCGGTTCCTCATCATAACATTCTTCTTCAGATTCAGACTCCAAATTACAGGGCTGACACACTCTGAATGTTTTGGCCAAATTAGATGCATTATCAGTTACAGTGGCAACAACTTTGCCATGCAGTCCATATGATGAATGGATTTCTTCAATCTCTGCTCCAATTACATCATAGGTGTGCCTGCCTCTAATTCTCTTACATGCTAGGGCGGCCTTGTTGCGCTGTAAAATGGAATTAATCCAGTGAACTGTTACACCCATAAAACTTTTGTTATTCACCGTCCAGATGTCACCAGTGGTTGCAACAAAGTCTACATCTCCGAGTGCAGCCTTCAAATTAGTGTCCATTATGTCATATTCTCTCTCAAGGTATCCTGCAAATGACTTTTTCTGCAGCAGCTTGACACCGTGTTTGGTCTGTATTTTTTCTACGATGCGTCAGAACGATTCTGAGTCAACAGTGGAAATTGGCAGCATGTCCTCGACAATATAGCCAGCGACGAGCTTATTCAGTTCAGCGGCACTAAGTGCTGTCGCACTTGCTTTTAAGTCTATTTTCACCTGTTTAGCAGGAGAGGGGCCCACGGAGGTTCGCTCAGTGGAATTGGATGTAGCCGCAGCAGTCATGTCAGCTGGGGGTTCAGGGTTTTTTTCAGTAAGTTTCACATTCCTGTGCCGGCTTGCTAGGTGTTTCCTCAGATTTGAGGTGGAATTTTTCGCTGTAGATAAAAGTTTTCTTCCCACGCAGAGTGTACAGCGGACGCTGATGTTTTTGTCACCTTAAACCGTAAAAGTAATGTCGGTACTTCCAAGCATTAAACGCTGCATGGTCTTGCTCTCTTCCGCGCTCCATGTTGTCTCTTCTTGTTCAACACTACACTGATTGACGGCGCGGCGCTTATACGTCATTGTGAATTACGACTCACGTCACGACACGAGACAGTCTCACGAAACAAAATCAAGGTTAATTAACGCAGTAACACAGCCTGCTTACGGGGAAGCAACAGTAATCGAATTACTGTTTTTGCAATTGTAATCCCTTACTTTACTCGTTACTTGAAAAAAGTAATCGGATTACAGTAACACGTTACTTCTAATGCGTTACTGCCCATCAGTGCCTATGCTCGTTTGCTTTTTGTAGATTTTACCTCAGCTTTAAACACGGTTCAACCCCATCTCATGATCCAGAAAATTAGTCAGTTGAATGTTAACCCTTTCCTGATCAAATGGTATTACTCTCTTAACCAGCCGTACCCAGGTTGTGAAGATCAATAACACACTATCAGATCCAAAAAAAATTACGTACACAGGTGCATCCTCAGGGCTGCATGAGCTCGCCAGATATTGGTTAAAAGCAGCACTTTTATCTGTTGTGATATTGCTCAACTATGTCACATGATAGAAAAATAAGTGTGTGATTCTGCTCGTCAGCGGCAATGCTGTCTCTGAGAAACACCTGCAATCCAGAGCTGGCGAGTAACAGTTTACATGTAATCCGGATTATGTAATCAGATTCCAGAAATAAGTACTTGTAATTAGAGTAAATTACATTTTGAAATACTCAGAATCAGACTACAGTTACTTTTTACAGAGCTAGTACTTAATTGAAATGTTTATTTAAATGTCTGAATCCTAAAATAAACTCTGTGGGTGAAAACACTGAACAGTTGTGATATAAAGGACTGAGTGTGTCTTTCTCTGGCTCAGCACCAGCCAAACCCCGGCACGTCAAAGGGTTAAAATCAGTTATAATATAACATTTCACTAAGATAGATTTAGATTAAAGTTTTTGTCTTTTGTAAAATTTTCCTAGGTATATATATTTTTTTGTAATAAAAATAAGCTTCTGTTTCATAAACATGGTACTGATAACACCTTAACATTTATTTACCATACCTTATAGCAGGAGTGCCCAACCCTGCTCCTGGTGATCGACTGTCCTGCAAATCCTAATCCAATCCTAATCAATCCTAATCCTTGATTTGGGTTGGAGCTAAACTTTGCAGGACAGTCGCTCGCCAGGAGCAGGGTTGGGCACCCCTGCTTTATAGGGTCTTTGTTATTATATTCCAATATCTTTTTGCCCCATTTAGCTAGTTATATATTAAGAGTTGTTGTGTTAAATGTTTACGTTGTTAATATAAAATTATGTTCCGTAAATGCATTGTCTGCTGGTTTATTTAGCTACTTTTCAGTACACCACATTAAGTATGCCACTTAGTACTGCAAGACTTTGAAAGTTAAAGTGCAAATGAACAGCTGACCACTCTTGTAGGTTTGCTACTGTTACAATTAACAATTGTAGAAGGGTAAAAACTTTTTTTAATCTAGATTAATCTCACTGTAATCTTGGAATTAATCTAGATTAAAATAGCTCATTTGAATTCTGCCGAAGGCATTCAAATTATGTTCAATAAGATGTACTTGTTAGTACTGATAGAGCTGTGCTGCACTCAAATATAGTAAATTAACGACGACTCTTGCCCTGCGCTACATTGCTTGGCCCGGCATCTTCCGCATTAGCTAAGGGATGCTTTGCATTTAGGTGGTACTTGAGACTGGAAGAACTCCTACAGTAAACTAATTCCACGTTGCACAAGTTGCAAACAACCTTACGCACCCATGTTAACAGATTCCAGCGTTCACGCGGTTGTGGTCCGTCAGTGCGTTCCAGGAGCGGTGCGACTGCAGCAGTGCAGCAATCGTTTACGTACCGAGTCTATGTTTGCTGTGCTGCATGCACTGAATTAAAATAACAGCGCATTGTTCGCGGTAAAAATTAACATGGATTGACATGGAAATGCAGTAATTTCACAATAAATGAATACTAATTAAAGGCTTCTGTGTTATACACGCAACACATGGGTTTTTGGCTAGGTTTAAAACAAGAAAAAAAAAGAGCACCTTTAGATAAACGAGGCAACATGATATAGGCCTATGCACTTTTATGGAAGCAGAAAAACAAAGTTCATTAAGAACCGTGCGATTGCTTGTAATAAAGATTTATATGCAAAAGGCACGAGAGTCGACTGTTTCTGTCAGCGGTGCTTTCATTTTAAATATTTGCGATATCCCAACAAGAAAAGTAGACTAATTGTTGTGTTAAAATGTTTTGTCGCTTGCTTGAGCAGCTTATTATACAAACCTAGAAGTCTAATGTATGAATAATATGTTGTTTATATTTATTAAGTTTAAACTAATGTCTATGATTATGAAAGACTGTTACTGTTCTGTGATAAGAGTCACAATTTTTTTTTTTTTTAACATGGTTTGAAATATAGAATAATGAACAAATGTTGTGTTTGTGGACTAAACAGCCGCGGATCAGTAGCGGACTGCAAACGCGTCCTGTGTGAAAGCACAATGATTCCGTGCTGCTTCTGCACCACATACGTAACGCACACGGACTGCATACGCGCTGCAGACGGAGTATGTGTGAAACAGGCGTGAGTCTTGTCGAGGTTTTTTTGGGAAGCTTGGTAATTTCACCGTAGGCATACACACAGGTTCGAAGACTCGTTCTCTCCCCCTACAGTGCAATTGGTCTAGGTATACATCTGCGCTAAACTATCACGGTGAAGGTCATCATAGCTTGTGTAGTATAGACCCAGCTCCCAGCCCAACTTTGAGAATAGATTAACGGCGATATTTTTTTTTTTTTATCGCCCGATAAGAGTCTCACGTTAACGCCGATAACGGCCCACCACTAGTAATAACATGTCAGGCAGACATTGGTATGATGTAAGCAACACAGTTACAACAAATAAAACTGATAATGGTGGTTTTAGATTTATAGTGTGCGTATAATCAAGCACTGACAATAACCTGACATGAAGAACTGACAGTCCTCCAAATAAAATTCTGCTTAGGGCCCCATAAAGGCTTAGGCCGGACCTGACACCATATAAGATTTAATATAATTAAATCATACAGACAGCACAATCTCATTTAACCTCACACCAGCTCAAAAGCAAGCACAGCCCAGAATTGTTTGATATATTTAATATTTCTAATATGTTTTATTTTCTAAAATGTTGACAATTGTGCTATTGGATGGAAAGGTATAAGTCAGGGGTTCTTAATCCTGATCCCTGTGACCCCCAGCTCTGCATATTTTGCATGTCTCTCTTGTTTAACACACCTGATTCAAATCACCAGCTCACTGGAAGAGAACTCTTTGAATGAACTGTGTTCCGATTGATAGGGTCCCTACACAGTGTTCACTGCTCTCTACTCTCTGCAAACGGGAAATATGCTGAAAGTTTACTTCACTTAAGAACATGGATTTGTTCTACACCACTGCCTGCAGTATCTTCACACATAGATAAAATTTACCACAGAAGTGTGAAGGGTTATTTAACCATAATCATGAGATCTGCATAGTAGTCATGTCTCACAAATGCCCTTTGAATGGAACATATACACTCCTTTCAAACTGTAATCATGGCGGAATATTCCATGAAGTCCACTTCACAGGACACATAAGGTCGAATAGAATAAACCTCTGAAGCGATAAGAGTAACATATAAAATGTGCAGAGTTGGGGGGGGGGGGGGGGGGTTGCGAGGAACAGGATTAAGAACCGCTGAAATAAGTAATATCAAATGTAATACCACTGATTAACCAATGCATGGCTGTATAGTCCTATTAATATTTTTATTACTGGTTATATTGCATTTGGAGAGATACTGTATATATATATTTTATACATTATTTCTTTATATATATATATATATATAGAGAGAGAGAGAGAGAGAGAGAGAGAGAATTTCTTGTTGATTTCTTGATGTTTCAAATGTTAAAACCTTTATCAGAGCTGTATCTTTCTGGCTATGATCTGATTTCATTCTCTTATTTTAATCTTCGGGCTCAACTCATTAGTAACAGTCTCAAATGTAACCTTTGATCCCTCTCTGTCTGTCTGTGCGAGTGTGTGTCTGTGTCTGTGTGTGTCTCTCTGTGTGTGTGTGTGTGTGTGGATCTGTTTCACACTCTATATATTCTAGAGCAGGGGTCTCTAACCCTGCTCCTGGAGAGCTACTGTCCTGCAGATTTTAGCTCCAACCCCAATCAAACACACCTGAACCATCAAGGTGCTCAAGGCTACTTGATAATTACAGACAGTTGTGTTGGAGCAGGGTTGGAACTGAAGTCTGCAGGATGGTACAGTAGCTCTCCAGGAGCAGTGTTGGAGATCCCTGTTCTAGAGTAAGCCTTTCATTGCTGTAACTAAACAGCTAGACTGCTGGAGGCTTAAATCCTTATATGGTTTGTGATTAATAGCTGTCAGGTTGGTGAATGGATCCAACTTCTGTTCTGGAAGAGTGGAGATTTTCTACAATGAAACATGGGGAACAGTGTGTGATGATCTGTGGGATTCTACAGACGCGGCAGTGGTCTGTAGAGAACTGGGCTGTGGAAGTGTTATAGAGGCAAAGAGTTCAGCTTATTTTGGACAAGGTTCTGAACAAATATGGTTGGATGATGTCCAGTGCTATGGGAATGAATCTACACTGAAAAACTGTTCGTCAATAGGATGGGGATCACATAACTGTGTGCATGGTGAAGATGCTGGAGTCATCTGCCAAGGTGAGTCAAACACATTTATACAACTGATGTATAGCTGTGTTGTACAGTAAATTTTTCTTATTAACAATGCATCAGTTTTTCATGTTTTAAATTACATTACTTGAAAACACCAGTTTATAATTATAGTATTTCATTCTGTTTACATTTCCAGTTGCACAACTGTCACATGTATTCACTTTCTCTCTGTTCCCATCTGCCATACCTGTGTTTGTTGCTCTATTTTGTTTCCTGATTTTTTATTTTTTTTTAATTAGGCCCTCTCCACATATATGGAAGCAAAATAATGCCAAATGTTTTTGAATTTAAAAAGCTTGTTGAATTACAATAATTGAAAAAATATGCATTGCATTAACCGTACTTGCATATTAATGCATTGAATTTTAAGTCTTGCATTATTATGGGCTGATATCCAACATGGTTGTAAATTTAAGCCATGAATATTTCAATTAAAAACATTTCAAACAGATTTTTATAATCAAAAATTCAAGAATCCATATTCACCTTTCAGATTTCACTTCCAAAATATTCGATCTGTTTAAAAATACAACCTATAATATTCAACAAACAAGTTTCAGTCCATTTTATTTCGCTTTACAAAATTCGCTTCCACAAATTCAGCGGTTCAAATTCGACAGTAAATTCAACGTTTCACATCCGGGAACAGCAGGAAAATCAGTAGATTACAGAGCATAATATCATCTGCTGTAAATCGTCTTCACCAGCAGAAGGTGTAAGCGCGTCTTGACAAGCATCAAAGCAATAGAGACGAGAGGCCTTCATAAAACGTCATTTGTCGAAATGGACCGACCGGTGAGTACAATTTATGATTTTATTGATCAGTATACTGTATTTATATGCGGAATATTAAGATTAAGACCCAAATCATTGTTTACTCAAGTGTCTAAGTGATTCATCTTTACCCCGAGTACACAAGCTGTGTTTTTTTTTTACTGCAAAGGTTATGTGATCAATATAAATCCAGAAATCTATTGCCTTTGGTTAATTTTTTTTTTGTTTGTTTTTTAGTAAAACCACTATAATACGCTGAAATAGAGAGTGTAGGCCTATTGTTTGATTATGCCACTAATGACAAGATACTAAATAGCACCATTTTTATATAGCACCATTAAATACAACCCAATCGCAATTCTAAAGTAAATCTGCCACTTGTAAATTAAAAAAGTTACATTTCTACCACTATATCAGTTAATCTCCGTCTTTATAAATATCTTTATAGGACTTGTCTCTGCTATGTCCAGGTAAGGGCTTCGTTTCTCAAAATCAAACCAGAGCGGGTGTTTTTCATCACTGTATTTCAGAAGGAAACCGACTATGTTTAGAAAATGTTCGATTTCATTTTTATTTCATTTTGCATGTAATGCTTCATAATAAGGCAGCGTTTTCTGAGCTCAGCACCGGAGAAACCGCTACCTCTCCCGCTATTAAAGTGCGTCCTGCCGCCACGAATAGAGTGTAAGGCTGCGGGAAACACTGGGACATTGGTTCTACGATCTACTTAGACCTACGATGCTTTTGAGAAACGAAGCCCTTACCTGGACATAGCAGAGACAAGTCCTATTTAATTAAAAGACGGAGAATAACTGATATAGTGGTAGAAATGTAACTTTTTTAATTTACAAGTGGCAGATTTACTTTAGAATTGCGATTGGGTTGTATTTAATGGTGCTATATAAAAATGGTGCTATTTAGTATCTTGTCATTAGTGGCATAATCAAACAATACACTCTCTATTTCAGCGTATTATAGTGGTTTTACTAAAAAAAAAAAAAAAAAAAAAAAAAAAAAAAAGCCAAGAGATTTCTGGATTTATATTGATCACATCACCTTTGCAGTAAAAAAACACAGCTTCTGTACTCGGGGTAAAGATGAATCACTTAGACACTTGAGTAAACAATGATTTGGGTCTTAATCTTAATATTCCGCATATAAATACAGTATACTGATCAATAAAATCATAACTTGTACTCACCGCTCGGTCCATTTCGACAAATGACGTTTTATGAAGGCCTCTCGTCTCTATTACTTTGATGCTTGTCAAGACGCGCTTACACCTTCTGCTGGTGAAGACGATTTACAGCAGATGAGATTATGCTCTGTAATCTACTGATTTTCCTGCTGTTCCCGGATGTGAAACGTTGAATTTACTGTCGAATTTGAACCACTGAATTTGTGGAAGCGAATTTGTAAAGCGAAATAAAATGGACTGAAACTTGTTTGTTCAATATTATAGGTTGTATTTTTAAACAGATCGAATATTTTGGAAGTGAAATCTGAAAGGTGAATATGGATTCTTGAATTTTTGATTATAAAAATCTGTTTGAAATGTTTTTAATTGAAATATTCATGGCTTAAATTTACAACCATGTTGGATATCAGCCCATAATAATGCAAGACTTAAAAATTCAATGCATTAATATGCAAGTACGGTTAATGCAATGCATATTTTTTTCAATTATTGTAATTCAACAAGCTTTTTTAATTCAAAAACATTTGGCATTATTTTGCTTCCATACACATAAACATAGTATTTTTAAAAACACAAAACTTACACACAGACAAGAAATTTGAACAGTGGTGCGATGCAAATAAATTGATTCTAAATGTCAAAAAAAAACAGAAAAGATTGTATTTGACCACAAAGCAGTCGGTGTTCACAGTCCTGTTGTCATTCACAACAACAATGTCCTGTTGATCAAACAGGTGTGTACCTAGGCATTCATATTGATAACATGTTTACATGGCAGACTCATGTTGACAACTTATGTACCAAACTTCAACAAAGATTGTACAGTCTGAGTCTCCTCAGAAAGTATGTTGTCAAATCACGGCTGTTCTTTAGAGTCTAATAAGGTATGGGATCCAAGCCTCATATGGCAACCTCTCTGTACAATTAAAAAACAGACTTTCCCACATTGTCTGGATGGCCACGAAAATTGTAGACCTCAAAGACTTTCCAAACATTATTTGAGCAGTCTGTGCACAGAGGGGCTTATAAGATACTGGTTGATCCTTCTCATGTCTTACACCCTGTGTATGTGCTTCTGCCTTCAGGAAGAAGGTATAGAGTGCCCAAATGTCGATTCAATCGGTTCAAAAACTCTTTTGTGCCTGTTTTCCATTAGAATTTTGAATGGTAAGGACAAAGGTACTGGTTAACATTAATCATTTAACTTCATGCATTGTTTTATATTATTTATTTATTTTTTGCTGGTATTATTTATTGATGGTTTTATGGGTTGGATAATTGTGTAATAGTGGCTGTTCCGCTGTGCATTGTGACGTTTTTTATGTTTGCCCCCCTGTATAGTATGTTTTAAGTGTGATATGTGATTTGGTTATCTAAATGAATTTTTGTATATGCAGCATACACTAAGCCCAAGAAAAATTTCCTTTAAGGGGACAATAAAGTATATTGTATGGTATCGTTTCATGTACTCAAGAGCTGGCCATATGAAAGTCAAGTATATTTGCATTAAATCATTGCATTGGAGACACGCTCTCTTTGCATCACTAAGATAATAAATTCTTGGCCGTGACTTTGAAATCATATACTTGATATGTGCATCCCATGACACATCAGATATTATTTGAACTCCAAGCAGTTTAAAAGTGGAAACTCTGCTGATTACGTGTCCTGAAATTACTGGAGAAAGAGGAGCTCCACTCATTGCCAGTGAGAATTCCTGTCCCCACTCTGCCACTGAGTCCAAGGCCTTCTGAGATAGGTCAGGTAAGGATCCCATTGGAAGCTCAGTGATTGTTAAATCATCAACATATTTCACAGGAATTATTGAAGGGGGAAGATGTAAATCCAAGCCCTTTATACAGCTTACAAAAAGAAGAGTGCACAAAAGTCCCCTTGGGGAACACCGGCTGAAATTGGATAGGAGTTGTGCACCACTGAGATATGCTGCGGAAGCCATTCCGGTGGATGACGCAGCACGGATGTAAAACAACAACACAACAAATATTTGAACTGTACATTGAACTAAATGTTGGAACATGGACTTGGAACAGGAGAGCTACTCCGGCTGCTATTCACAGGACATAGAGTGTTACCATCTTCACCACCCTGGGTGAATGCTGATAAAAAATGCTGATATTTTTGACTGCTTTTCAGGTGGCTGACACGACATATTTTCTGACATGCACTCTCTGTCCGCTGGTGGGAGTGTGCTCACCTGTGTGTGCAAGCATGTGTCTGTGTGTGTGCATCAGGGTGGAACTCCCCTAATATAATGGCAAGTGAAACACTAAGTAACTGACAATACCCAATTTTGTCAAAAGCTCGAGCAAAATCAACAACAACAAAAGAAAAAAAACAGCATGAATGTCTATTTTCTTGGTGACTGTTTCCTCCAGAATGTCATCTCTGAGGATTCTTTTGTACACTTTTCCAACACAGCTGATTTTTCCTTTCTTCCCTGTCAGGTATTGTTTATGTTAGTGTGCTATATCCAGAGTTATTGTACCACACATTGGCCCAACGACAGATTCTAATGGGATGGGTGAAAGTTTAGGTCTTTTACTTGTGCTGCTGCAAAGTTCACTTAATTTATCAGGATTTAGTTTCAATTTTAGTCTAGCTCTGTGTTTAATCTGACTGCAATAGTAGGAGAAGCTCGTGGCTATACTGTAGAGGTTCACAGCACTCACAAAAAGCACTGAAAAAGTGGCAAAGAACCATCAAAAGGGAAAAAAAACCCGCCCGTCATATTAAAGTTAGTCATTGTTATAAACCAATAAATGACAAGGTAAAACAACAAACAAACAAACAAAGCACAAGATTGTAAAAAAACTGCACTACACGCTACCAAACTGTTGCTGTGTTTTGCCACAGTGCCACTCCCATAAGTCACACCTGGCCGGAGATTGGAAAATGTTCTCAGCAGAGATCCTGAGGAAAACATGCACCTCAGCAGCAGAACAGAATTCTTCAAAAATTCTTATATTAGGAGAAAGATAATATAAAATATAAGTGAAGTGCTGTGAAATTGAGACCATTTTACCAATCACACTGAGGCCTGTTCACAGACAGGGCTTAGACTAAGCCAGGATAGGCCATAGTTCAACTATGACATTTAAAGGGATACTCCACCGCAAAAATTTTGTCATTAATCCCTTACCCCCATGTCGTTCCAAACCCTTAAAAGCTTCATTCAGCTTTGGATCCCAGTTTAAGATATTTTGGATGAAAACCGGTAGGCTTGCGACTGTCCCATAGACTGCCAAGTAAATAACAGTGTCAAGGTCCGGGAAAGTATGAAAAGCATCGTCAGAATACTCCATCTGCCATCAGTGATTCAACCGCAACGTTATGAAGTGACGAGAATACTTTTTGTACACGAAGAAAACAAAATAACGACTTTATTAAACAATTCCTCTCCTCTGTGTCTCTCCAAATCAGCGTAACGCCATTTTGACAAATCTGAGCAGTACGCATGCGGCTTATGCTCTTCTGTATCAGCTGCACCACAAGGATATGTTTTTTACGTGTATTTACCGTTTTGGTTTGAATGAAAACAGCGCATAGGCGCAGCGCTGCTGGCACAGAAGAGCATACGCCGCCTGCGTACAGCTCAGAATTGCCAAAATGATGCTACTCTGATTTGGAGAGACACAGAGGAGAGAAATTGTTAAAAAAAAGTCATTATTTTTGGTTTCTTCATGTACAAAAAGTATTCTCGTCACTTCATAACATTGCTGTTGAATCACTGATGGCAGATGGAGTATTCTGACGATGCATTTCATGCTTTCCTGGACCTTGACACTGTTATTTACTTGCACAGTCTCAAGCCTACCGGTTTCCATCCAAAATATCTTAAATTGTGTTCCGAAGACGAACAAAGCTTTTAATGGGTTTGGAACGACATGGGATAAATGATTAATGACACAATTTTCATTTTGCAGTGGAGTAACCCTTTAAGTAATTTCTATAAACATGCACAAAAAAAAAAAAAAAAAACATTACTGGTGTGCATCTTGAGACAAAACTAGGGCACTGACATATTTTAAGTTCAGAATTTCCCAACAGCTCAGAATTAAATTTTAGTCTGGGACTATAGGCTTATGCCTTGTTTGTGAAACTGTGGGTGAGACATTTTAAATGACACCAAACGTGAAAGGGGAAAAACGATAGATTCACAAGATACATTATATGTAGTATATAGACCTTCTTATTTAAGCTTGGTCGGGGAGAGGAGGGGTCATAAATAAACAAGGACAGACATTTGGGCAAAGCATTGTCCTTTGCTCTCCAGATAAGTGAGGTTTATTGTTTTGTTGCATGGCATCTGTTTTGTGAGAGTGCCTGAACTTTGGTTTCATAGGTAGATCAGACTGGCCTTACATTAGTATGTTCATGAGGAATAAAGTAATTCAGAGTTTGAAATTCCCCCCTCAGTTTTATTAGCTTCCTGTTTCTCTTTGAGTGTGACCAATTTTGTAATAACAGGACTATTTTTTTGTGATGGTGGTGGCGCTGAGGGAGGATGAGACATAGGGGTGAAACCAGTGAAAATGGCAGATATGGAAGCAATATGTAAAAGTTTGCCTTCTCCCCAGGAACCCTAGTAAATTTGTGACTATTCTGCAATCACATACAAAATACTCTGAAAATGTGTTTCCATCTGTTATCATTTCAGTTCCTCCACAGCCGGTCACTTCCACAACATCTACCAGTCCCACTACTACAGGTGCGGGTGATACTGGACTGTAATACTGAAGCACAAATGTTCATAATTATTAATGTCTTCTTGAATAGCACAGTAATGCACCATCTGTATCTGATTTAGCATGATTCCTCTGTTTTTGTTTCAGTCTCTTCACAGCCGGTCACTTCCACAACATCTACCAGTCCCACTACTACAGGTGTGGATGATGCTGGACTGGACTGTAATATTGAAGCACAACTGTTCATAATTAATATTGTCTTCATGAATAGCACAGTAATGCACCATCTGTTTCTGATTTAGCATGATTCCTCTGATTTTGTTTCAGTCTCTTCACAGCCGGTCACTTCCACAACATTTACCAGTCCCACTACTACAGGTGTGGATGATGCTGGACTGGACTGTAATACTGAAGCACAACTGTTCATAATTAATATTGTCTTCGTGAAGAGCAAAGTAATTGAGCATCTGATTCTAATTCAACTTCTGTTTCCATCTGTTATCATTTCAGTTCCTCCACAGCCGATCACTTCCACAACATCTACCAGTCCCACTACTACAGGTGCGGATGATACTGGACTGGACTGTAATACTGAAGCACAGATGTTCATAATTATTAATGTCTTCTTGAATAGCACAGTAATGCACCATCTGTATCTGATTTAGCATGATTCCTCTGTTTTTGTTTCAGTCTCTTCACAGCCGGTCACTTCCACAACATCTACCAGTCCCACTACTACGGGTGAGTGTGACGCTGCACTTCCTTTCATCCAAGTCTGTTTTGGTGAAAATTTTTATCTTGTTTGTTACAGTTAATTTATAAAAAGTCACTAACATGTATGTATGCATGTCATGCATCTGAGGTTGATTTGACATTTTTCATCTCTTCATCTTATATATAATATTAAACTTGCCTAATCTAAATAAATAGTAGTGTCATCATGTCTTTTGCTCATTTTCAATGGCTCAACCTCAGAATTATAAATATATGACATGAGAAGTAAAAGTCTCATGATCCTTAGTATTAGGAATTCTTAATGTAACATTTTTGTTATGGTCCTTTAAATATGGGATTTGATAAAAGTCAAAGTGAAAGTTACATGACCAAGAATGTTAACTCATACTTGGAAGTTCTGCTCTGCATGTATCCCATCCAAGTGCACACACACACACACACACACCACCCCTTCAACAGACACACAGAGCAGTGGGCAGCCATGTTTGGGGGCTCTGCGTTTTGCTCAAGAGCACCTCAGTGATGGGTATTGAAGGTGGAAGACAGCACTGTTCTTTCATCCCCCCAGCTACAATTCCTGCGGGTACTGCAGCCTTCAGGTTCCAAGTCTGACTCTCTAAACATTAGCCACAACTGCCCCAACAGTGGGCACAGTTAAGATAATTTTACTAGATGTTGATGTTAAAATTTTGAAGTGTAATTTTGTTGTTATGACAGGAAAATGTAATTGTACAAACTTAACTTTTGCCCAACAATAGAATCATTTGTATATTTTCTCAAGCTTCTGGAAAACGTCTCATTAATATTACATGTAATTACATTTTATCAGACTTCAGTACGGTTCATTAACTCAAAGGCATATTTAAGGGATTAAATTGATTTTTATGTATTTATTTATTTATTTTTTTTAACAAATGACACCATAAGTAAATATATAATAAATAGAAAACAACTTAATCAGTAAAACAAACAAACAAACAAACAAATTTGTGACAGACCATAAAATAAATCATAATTTAGTTATCTGACTATTACTAGGTCTAAGTCTGCTACTCACAGATTATATTTATTAATTTAATGCCATAATGACAGCCATTTTGCAGATCTCATAGTCACAAATTCTGAATACTGGAGGTAATGATTTCAGAAGAATCCATAATAAGCCCACTTGTATTTGCCAAGCAATGTATTTTACCAGTTTTATGAGTAATAAATAAAAGATAAAGTTTGCATCTAAATATTCTCACATTACCGTTGCTTAGTACTGCCTTTACTGCAATATGAGATTATACAAATTTTCACCATAAATGTATGAATATTAACTGGGTCTTTGTAATGGTGCAAATTACAATGTGCATGCTATTATATACAGAAGTGTGTTGTCTTTACAGTACAGTTGGTGATTTACAGTACTCTTGTTAACTCGAGTTTTAGTGAAATAATGTCCTGCATCTTTTTTTTTTTTATATTCCCATCATTCTAAAGGTGTATGATATTTTTTATTTATTTGTTTTTTTTATTATTACATTATTCATACAATTCTTTTTAGGGGTTGCTGTGGCCTAATGGTTAGAGAATTGGACTTGTAACCAGAAGGTCGCAGGTTCGAGTCTCGGTGCCAACAGGAGTTGTAGGTGGGGGGGCGTGAATGAACAGCGCTCTCTTCCATCCTCAATACCCATGGCTGAAGTGTTCTTGAGCAAGGCACTGAACCCCCAGTTGCTCCCCGGGTGCTGGATATAGCTGCCCACTGCTCCGGAGATGTGTTCACTTCTCACTGCTGTGTGTGTGCACTTGGATGGGTTAAACACAGCGCACCAATTCCGAGTATGGGTTACCATACTTGGCAAATGTCACAACATTCACTTTCACTTATAAAATGCATTTATGAATATGGAATCATAAAATATGAAATATCAAATGATAAAATGACAGCAATAAAATTGTACACTGCTCAGAGACATGAGGGTGCAGGACAATAAGAAACCAAAGAGCACATGACAGAATACTCATGTTTGCGAAAACTCTTCCCTAAATAGTCTGTTAGAGAGGCACAACTGGGATTATTATATTTGAGCTCTTTTAGGTCAGATGTGGCAATTTTGGCCTAATGGTTAGGAGAGTCTGATTTGTAACCCAAAGGTCTTTGGTTAATTTTCACACACACACACACACACACACACACACACACACACACACACACACACACACACACACACACACACACACACACACACACACACACACACACACACACACACAAACCTGGGTATCCCAAAGATCTTTTTTCATTTGCTTTGTTTTGTTTTATTATTGTCTTCATGTTGATTTCTGTCATTACAGTTATAACGCTGCAGGAAGGATGCACTGTAAGTCAAATTTCTAAAATTGAAGATTTGTTGTTGGACTCACAACTTCTATCAATAATAGTCCATAGATATAATATGAGATAAGAAAACAAGATGTGCATTGTGGATTGTTTGAAATATGATTGTGCTTTTCTATTTATTTTTTTTTTTTTTTTTAATTTATTTTTTAAACAAGCTTACTTTTGTTTGCTATTTACATTGCAAAACATAATTAACATCACAGAGTCTGTTTTACTTAATGCATATAGCTCAATTGTGGTTTCAGAGTCAGACCTCTGGAGGATGTTTTCAAAATCTTCTTGAGCAGATCGAGAATATTACAGCTCAAGTGCTTCCTTTGAATGTAAGTCTGCCAAAAAAGAAAAAAATAACCTAATCTGTGTAAGTTACAAAAAGACTGACAGCAGTGCTGTCTTATTGGTTCTCTTCAGGTTTACATGTAGAGTAACAATATTTTTTCTGATCAATAAATTAGACTGTGACCAACATTTTGTCTATGGCCTTCAACACATCAGAGAAGATCTCTGAGTCATCATCATCAAACCCAGCTGAACTAGCCTCCAATGGAAACCGTGTGTTAAAAACCAGTGAGAAACTAATTTCTACATTAGTGAAGCCGACAAGCACAAGTGACAATGTCAGTTTTACTCTTCCCACTGTAGGTAAGAGGAGACACAATTATTATGTTGGCCAACATTCATGTACATGTTACTTTTAATGTAGCAGGTTAATAAAATACTATTTTTTTTTAAAGACCTGAATAGTCTACATCAGAGAAGAAAAAACCAACAATGAATAGTCATTTTAATTGTTTGTTTGTAAATTAAGTGATTGAATTGAACTTCTGTAATTCTGTAATATTTAAATAAATTAATACAGCACATAACTACTTGTTTGTATTTAATCAGAGGGTCAAGTCTTCATGGTTGGACCAAATGTCACCTTAGAGAAAATCCCTCGACTCGACACGACAAATTCTTTTGTGGACATCGATCTTATTGGGATCGCCAGGAACAACAATGAAACAAGTATGAGAAATGTTATGGTGTGATTAAAAAAATAAATAAATAAAAATTGACAACATAATATAACCACTAAACCACATTTACTTATTTTCTTTGTTGTTGTTGTTGTTTTAACATAGTATTGCATTTCTGTTTCTATCTCACAGAATCAGCTGCTGTGGCTTTCATGAGCTACAACACGATGGAGAATCTACTGAAGCCAGACTTCTTCAACACATCCAATGACATGATTAAAACCATGATGTCCACTGTGATCTCAGCTACTCTTCCCAAAAACCACCAACACTAAACTAACTAAACCAGTCAACTTCACCCTCAGACACATCAGAGTGAGGAGACTGAAATGTGTTTTTGTTTTATCAGAGCACTGATGAACATCTGAAAACATCTAATATTCAGTGTTCTGATACTTTCTTCTTTTTGCAGGAGTTTGATCCCAGCGGTTCTCTGTTCTGTGTGTACTGGAATATCAGTGAGTGGATTGTAGATGGTTGTTCTGTTTTAAAGACCAACAGCAGCTACACTGTGTGTTCCTGTGATCATCTGTCCACATTCGCTCTCCTCATGCAAACCAGTCGCCCACCAAAGGTACAGAACATTTCTAGTGAACGCTGAAGAACAGCACAGATTTGGCACTCATGTTCTCTCACGTTTTCTCAGAGCGACTCACTGATGGAGCTGGTGAATTTGGTGTGTGTGATCGTGGGGCTGGTGTTCTTCAGTTTGGCCTTGTTGACCTTTGCCCTTTGTGAGTGGAGTCCTGGAGTGAATAATGTGGCTAGAATCAACATCTGCATCAGTCTTCTGTTGGCTCACCTTCTGTTTCTGCTCACACAGCAGTTCCTGAGCCTCATACGGCCTCTGCAGGTGAGAATGATGAAGGAGCCCTACAGCTCAGCACAGTCTGTCTGAGAATCATCATAACTGTCTCTCATGGTCTCCAGGTGTTGTGTGCCGTGATCTCAGGACTTCTACACTTCCTCTTTCTCTCCGGCTTTGTGTGGATGTTCATTGAAGCTGTGCTGCTCTTCATCTGTGTGAAGAACCTATCACAGATCAGCTCCAAAAAGAGGGAGGTGCTTAGCAGTGGATTCCTGTGTGTGATTGGATATCTGGTTGCTCTGGTTGTGGTGTGTGTGTCTGTCGGTCTGGTTCCTGAAGGCTACGGCAGCGAAGAGTGAGTTGGGATGTTTAAAAAATGATTAGATGAAATAAAGACTTTAGTTGGACTGTCAGCTCACAGATCTTTTGGAAAAATTTTGCTTTCTGATAGAAACATTTTTATGTATTTCAATAAAAGTCACCCAGAAGATTACAATAAATTTGGAATTTATTATAACTTTTTTCAGTAATATTTCACAAGTCAGCCCTGAAATAGTATTTTGGATAAATTAATTCAGTTCTTATATTGTGTTTTCCACTAAACAGCTGCTGGATTAAAATGGATAAAGGTTTTTTCTGGAGTTTTCTGGGTCCTGTTTGTGTCATACTAGCCGTAAGTTCTACTTACAGACATTTTTCACTTGGGCTGTTGAAGTAAAAAAAAAAAATGAAGGTGAACCTTTCTCCTTATTTCTGCAGATAAACACGATCCTCTTCATCAGAGTCATCATCAGTCTGAGCTCAACTCTCAGAAGTCTAAATGCTGAAGTTTCACAGATGAAACAAACCAAGTATTTAGCATTGCTGTTAACACTAATAATACAGGGACATAAAAACCGTGAAGACACATTAACTATGTCTTTCTCTGTTTCTCTGCAGGATCATGGTGTTTAAAACACTGGCTCAGTTTGTGGTTCTTGGTTGCTCCTGGATTCTGGGTTTCTTCACTAATGGCAGTAAGGTGCTGGAGATCCTCTTCCTGATCTTGAACTCCCAGCAGGGAACCTTCATCTTCCTGATCTATTGTGTCTTCAATAATGAGGTCAGACTTTTACTCAATTTACCAGCATGTTCTTTTCTCTGAGGTCCTGTTCTTATTTTGGTAATCTTTAGCTGTGTCTGAAAACGCTCCCTATCCCCTATATAAGTGAACGAGTTCATTCCCTACATTTGTACTACATTTTACCCACAATCCTCTCTGATTTCGAGTGTACAACTGATGTACACTTGCTGAAGTACTATTCCCCATAATCCAATGTGGAGAGGACTGATGAGCTGGAAGCTCATCATCCCCATCCCAAAGAAATCCAAAATTACAGGACTAAATGACTACAGGCATGTGGCTTTAACGTCTTTGGTCATGAAGTCATTTGAAAAACTGGTGCTGACCCACCTGAAGGACATTACTGGACCCTAGCTGGATCCTCTTCAGTTTTCTCGGCCTTTAACACTATCATTCCAAACCTCCTCCTGCCCAAACTAACTCAGCTCTCTGTGCCCATCTCCGTCTGTCAGTGGATCACCAGCTTCCTGAGAGACAGGCAGCAGCTAGTGAGGCTGGGAAAATACACATCCAGCACCTGTATAATCAGCACCGGAGCGCCTCAGGGCTGTGTTCTCTCCCCACTGCTCTTCTCCCTGTACACCAACGACTGCACATCTAAAGACCCCTCTGTCAAGCTCCTGACGTTTGCAGACAACACCACACTCATCGGCCTCATTCAGGACAGTGACGAGTCTGCTTACAGACAGGAGGTTAAAGAGCTGGCTGTCTGGTGCACTCTCAACAACCTGGAGCTGAACACGCTCAAAACAGTGGAGATGATCGTGGACTTCAGGAGAAACCCCCCTGCTCTCCCCCCACTCACCACCATGAACAGCACTGTGACTGCAGTGGAGTCATTCAGGTTCCTGGGCACCACTATCTCTCAGGACCTGAAGTGGGACATTCACAATGACTTCATTGTGAAAAAGGCCCAGCAGAGGTTGTACTTCCTTCGCCAGCTGAGGAAGTTTAACCTGCCACAGGAGCTGCTGGAACAGTTCTACTCCGCCATCATTGAATCCGTCCTCTGCACTTCAGTAACTGTCTGGTTCACCTCAGCTTCTAAATCTGACCTCAGAAGACTACAGAGGGTAGTCCGGTACAACCCTCCCTTCTATTCAAGAAACTGTACTTATTCAGAGTGAGCAAAAGGGCTGGCAAAATCACTCTGGACCCCTCCCATCCAGCACACTACCTCTCTGAACTGTTGCCATCTGGTCGACGCTACAGAGCTCTGAGCACCAGAACGACCAGACACAGGAACAGTTTCTTCCCTCAGGCAATCCATCTAATGAACACATGCTAATAACTGTGGAACACACAACACTATTTATATTTATATACACCTACACTTATTTATCTAACACACATACTTTGTGTACATTTACATTTTTGCACATAATATACCTGTACATACATAACTGCCTATTGTAGTAATATACCTGCACATAAATTGTCAATTTGTATATTGTCATTCCTTACCTACTTATTCGTATTTTTTATTCTTTTATTATGTGTTTTTTTGTTCTGTCACCGTCATTCTGTTGCACTGCGGAGCTTCGTCACGAAAACAAATTCCTTGTATGTGTAAACATACCTGGCAATAAAACTCATTCTGATTCTGAGAGAGCGGTAGGGAGCGAGTTTAAATGAGAGATGTCGTTTAGTATTATTTCTGCTTTAATGGTTATTTCATGCATTATTAAAATAAAATATATTATTTTGGCATTAATTCAGATTACGGTTTTATTAATTTACTGAGGTGGCGTTGTTAATTTACAAGAGATGATAGAAATGTGATGATGATTTGGTGGATGATTTAAAACATATTCGTTAATCACCTGAATGTGGCGTATTCCTCCTAATGTAAAACTAAGGGTTGCCTGAGGGAACTCTGCGACCACTGTGTAATATGTGTTTATTTTTGTTGCCAGTATTGTAATAGTATGTAATTACTATGAAACCACAAAGCTGGTGCGGAAATATATATAATTACAATATAAAGTAATTGTGAGTGTTATTGCTATTAATTTATTTTCTAAAATAATATAAATGTACATAATGTATGTGAAGATGTTTCTGCGACAGCTCCAGCACTCTGAATGCACATGTGTATACGTCATCGTCTGAATTCGTTCTCTTCATTTCGTTCACTCTTTTCTGATATAGTGCACTCAGCTGCCATATATATAGGGATTAGTGAACGAGTGAGCGATTTCCGACACAGCTTGTGACTTTTAGAGAGGAATGTCAGAGGCAGTTGTTTAAAATGTTACTCTTCCATTTCCTTCCTATGATGGAATGTTCAATTGAGCCAAATCTATTCAAATGCCAACTGTCAAAAATTAAAATTTAAACAGACAAAGAATGCTTTTGATCTCCCAAGCTTTTAAAAGGTACTTTAAACTTTTAGGCCCGGCTTTCAAGGCAACATCAGAGTTTAGAATCTTTTGTTGCTGTTGTTGTTGTTGTTTTTCTGTTTTGTCCTCAGTAATAAAGTTTTGCATTTTAACACCCCATCCATAGTTTGGTGTCCTCAGAAACATATAAGTAAAGCATCAGTATTTATTTCTGAAAATGCAATTCTAATCTCTTAAAGCCATTTTTCTTACCTGTTTATTATAAATAAACTAAAGGTTAAATTGATCTCATGAAGTCACTCAGCTCCTCTCGTCTCATTCTCGTTCAAGCAGCAGTACAGGATTCTTAGATGTCTTTGAATGCAAACCCAAGTAAAGCCCATAAAAAACAGTGATTTATCATTTCTATTTTATCTATATATTAGCATTTACACCACATTACAGTAAAATATCACTACAAGAAAATCAGTGCTTTTATATATATTCTATACTAAAATTTTATCTATATATTAGCATTTACACCACATTACATGTCTCATTTTATATCTGTCATTCATTTCGATGTAATCTACTTACTAACTTTTTGGATTAGTTTTTTTTTTTTTTTCTCTCTTGATGGAGTGTTTGCTGCCGCATTTACTTAGACCCCTTGTGTGCTTTATTTTACTTTAGACACTTCAGGTGATCTATATGTTTCCTTTAATTATCTCTATTATCATACAGGAATATTTATTGTGATAAAGATAGTAGATGATTGATATTAAAGGGGTCATATGATGTTGCTAAAAAGAACATTATTTTGTGTAATTGGTGTAATGAATTGTGTTTATGCGGTTTAAGGATAAAAAAAACACATTATTTTCCACATACTGTACATTATTGTTTCTCCTCTATGCCCTGCCTTCTGAAACACGTTGTTTTTTTTTTTACAAAGCTCATCGGTCTGAAAAGTGAGGTTTGCTCTGATTGGCGAGCTATTCAGTGTATTGTGATTGGCTGAATGTCTCAAGCGTGTGACAGAAATATTACGCCCCTTAACATATTGTGATGCGTGTCCCGGTCAGAACACCAGCTCTACAAGACAAAAACAATAAAACCCATTACAAATGAGCCATTTGTTGCATCCAGTGGGGATATAATTACGGATTATAATGAGTTATACTGTCTTCTTACGCGTTGCGTTGCAATGCATAGCGCCGCGTAAACATAAAACCATGTCTGCATTTGTGATCGGAGAAATGACAAACAACAAGCACTACTGTACACAAGTGTGACATCATATACCTCTGTAAATAAATACAATTTAAACTGATATCTCGCATCCTTCAATGCACTTGGAATGGAACATATACGTCCGCTTCGACCTGGAATCATGGCGGAATATCCTGTGATGTCCACTTCGCAGGGCACTTATATTCGAATTGAACAAACGTCTGAAGCCATAAGAGAAACATACAAAATGTGCAGAGCAGGGGTGCGTAAGACTGGAATTGAGAACCACTGGTCAAAACTCGCGTTTGAATCATCAGTGGCAAATCCTTTACATCTGTAAACGTACTTACAGACTGTGAGTCAGAGGCACCGGCATTGTAGTTTTCTCTCCCAGGACCAGGAAACAGTCCTCCATAAAATGTGCTGCACACATCTGAATATTTGGGTTGAACTGTTCTGGAACAGTGTTGTAAATACAACTTAACCACTGATTTCTAGTTGTGTCCTCTTTTGGAAGGTCAAACAAAGTATTTTCGCTTACACAACGAAACGGCGTCTCCACAATATGGCGCCAGCGGCAACAGCGACAATCAAAGGATACGCCTTCTTTCTTTGCGTGAACATTTGGGCATCGTTATGCAAATCTTCCCACATCCTGACGTAGACATGTGGGGGTGTGTTTAAACGAGGCGTTTTAGGGGGGCGTGGACAAGTCTTAACTTTTATAAAGAATATCTCTTTGGGTTTGATACTTAAGTCAACTTTACAGATCTTCTTTATGCACCAAGAGCTTGTAACACTCCAAAGAGAAAGGAAAACTTGAAATCGCATCATATCAGTACATAATATTTTTATTTATGTACAGATGTTTTATCCATGTATCTTCATATGCACTACTAGAAACTTCAGATATATTTAAAGATTAATTATTTTTAAGATGGTAACGTTATTATGTAATCAAAGATTTAAACATAAACGTTATGTTCTTCAAGATATTATTCACATCAGCTAAATTATGTAAAAGATCACAAACAAGCACAACTACAAGTGCTAACTGCAGAATGTTTTATAATGACCCACGACATACTTTTATGTTTAGTCCACATAAATTTTTGTGAAACCCTGCCTTACCCATGATATAGTTACTGTATTTGGTAATGTAAACTTTTAACATCTGAAGCTGATTGGCAGGATTCTCACACTTTCAACGGAAGAGGATAAGGGCCAAGCAATAATAAAAATAAAATAAAAAAAAAAACTTGAGAGTAAAGTCACTATAATGCGAGATTAAACTCATTAAATTTCGAAAAAAATGTCAAAATAAAATGTTGAGAATTAACTCATTAAATTATGAGAATAAAGTTGAAATAAAATGCTGAGAATAACCACATTTGTGTCATGTTCATTTGATCTCCTTGGACAGTGCTAATCAACGTCTGCAATGGTGCAGGTTGTAGAAAGCAATGCTTGTGGATGAAGCATATGATGAAGTTGAGAGTTTGAATCTTTTGTCGACTTTTGTCGAACTCGCTCTTCTTCTTTTTTCATCATATATCACATAGGTAGGTTATAGAGAGGGCTTTTGTTGTGTACTAATAAGGCAGCGTCTATTAAATAATTATAATATATATATTTTTTTTAATCTGTTATTATTGCATCATGTTAATGTACAACAATACTGAGGTGGAAATAGTATCTGTCACTATTTATAAGCATAAATAGCATCTCATTACTATTTACACTTATTGCAAAGATCTGCTACTTTTGTATAGTGTAAATAGAATTGCTATTTTCACTTAGTGTAAATAGCACTTAGCTAAAAATGCTGCTGTTGTCCCTTAGTGTAGAATATATCATTTATTTCACTTAGTGTAAACAGCATCTATTTTCAAGTAGTGTAAATAGCATCAGATGTGATATGTGATGAAAAAAAGGAAAAAGAGTGATTTCGGCAAAAGTGTCAGACTCTGTTCCTTGTTTTGTGTGTGTTTCCATGCCCTTATTTGGTCCTTTCCGTTCCTGTCCTAATTTTTCCAATTTGTTCCAGGTGTGTATTATCCTTGTTTCCTTGTGTATTTAAGTTAGAGTCTGTGCGGTTTGACTTTGTCTGGAATTGTTCCTGCCTGTTCCATGTACTTCCTTATTTGGTTAAATAAAGACTGTTGATCGTTCATCTCCTTTGTCTCCGCGCTCCTTCGTCTCCTCCACAGTAGCAGTGACCAGTGACACTTCCACACAAAGACTGTTTACCCCAAATACAATCTTTCTAATTTAGCAGTTCATGAAAATTGATTAGTTTAATCAATCATAAACATGACTTTTTTCAAAAAGTGGTCCTGATCACCCTGTCAGGGTTTATTCTGCGAGATCAACTGGCTGGATGTACATCATCCCTTACATAATGACATTTTAAATCTGCAGGAGATCACACCATGAGATCAATACAAGGTAAGCTGAATATTTAAATTTAGAGTGGAAATGCTAGGCAGCTCCTTTCAAATAACATGCAGTATATTCAGAATTTTTATATTACATAACTGTATACACATAAACACACACAATGTGAATACAGAATAAGCTGTTATAATTTTCTGTATTTGCAACTTGAATGGACTATCTTTTAGTCTTTCTTTATACACTATAGCGCAGTGGTTCTCAAACCTCTCCATGAACTACCCCCAGCACTGCACATTTTGTATGTCTCCCTACAGCTGACACACCCACTTCAGGTCTTGCAGTCTCCACTCATGAGCTGATGAGTTAAATTAGGTGTGATAGATGAGAGAGACATACAAAATGTGCAGGGCTGGGGGTACTCCAGGACAGGTTTGAGAACCACTGCTGTAGGAGAACATCAATAAATTTCATATTGTATTTAATACTAAAAAAAAAAAAAAAACAATCTGAGTCTGAATTCTACAGAATGCCTTTGAAATCTTCTTGAGCAAATAAAGAACATTACAGCTCAAGTGCCGCTTGTTAAATATGACATTAAATTAAATATGTGGCACACACATTGTGTGCCATAAATTCTGGCCTTCTGCACTTCATTTTCTCTGGTGGGCGTGTCTGTCAGGCTGGTTCCTGAAAACAATGGCAGCGAACAATGAGTTGTTGTTGTTTTAAGTTAATTTGATTATAAGGAAATAATGCAGCTTAGAAGCTTTTGTGATCTAGTCACTCACAAGAATATAATATTTCAACTGTCAACACCTGTATTTGTGGAAAAAATCATTCAGTTTTTATATTGTTTTTCTCTAAACGGCTGCTGTATTAAAATGGATAAAACTGAATTTTTCAATGTAATTTCTACTATAATAGAATTGAAATCAATACTTATCATTCATTATTTTATTATTATTTATCTCTTTAAGGAAAATAATATATTTTTGTAAAAATATGTAATATTAAGGGCAAAGTGTATTTCCAGGATGGGATGGCCACAGGTTTTATGGGTATTGTGATATACATTTAAAATTACACTGTGAAAACTAAATGAACAGATAATTTCTCAAAGTCAAAGTGTATTGTCATGTGGCTTGAATTTTGCATTAAAGCACAAGAATTACTTGTTGCAAAATAATAAACTATAACTGATGTTGAATACAGTAACACAGAATGTAGTTAAAGTCACTGATAATACACTTCTTGGGAACTGGACATGAACTATTTTCAGGTATACATTTGTATTTGAATTTGAATATGAAAAGAAAACAGTGAGCTCATATTTCTTTACCAGGATGATGAACAGATAACATATCCATAAGCAGCGCATACAAATATTTTATTCAGTCATTTGTGTCACTGAGGATCACTCAGCTTACATCAGGTAAGATCTTATTTCTGCTCATAATGATTCTCATCAGTCTCTGTAATTCAAACAACCTGCAGCATGTGTTAATGTGTGATGTGTGATTTGTGTGTAGTTTTACAGTATTTAGAGATCAGTTTTTATGAATTAATCCAGAGCATTTGTAGACCTACTGTTTGTGCATGTAATTCTAATATGATTCATGTGTTATAATTTCTGCAACATTTTTAAATCAACTGTACTTTATAATGAACCCAAAAACATTTAAAATCTCTAAGAGAATCTTTTCATCCTTTATTGAATCATTTGTCGACAATAAATGATTAAAACTTTCATTTATAAATCTCTATTCCCAAAGGCAGAGGAAACACGTCCTCTGAACTGCATTTTAGATAAAGAGATATACATTCAACTTTTGAAATTGTTAATGGCTTCCTTCCTTCATAAAGGCGAGTATTTTTGGTAATGATTAGCATTTAAAGGTTGGTTCACACTGACCAAAAACCATTTAATAAAAAAATGAATTGAATTCAGTCCTATATTAATTTGTTTTGTTTTTTTTATCACCCAATATTTAATGACAGGTTTTATAAGGGCATTGATCTCTGTTATGCTGTGTAAGTATAAACTGTGATTTTTCCTTTGGATTTCTATTGTTAAAACATCATACACATAAGCAGACTCACAATTTGTTTAATACATATTTTGACCAATCTGATTACTCTTTAAGCAGTGTGGTATATACTGTAATTAAAAAAATTGACCATATTTAAATAATATCTACAGTACTCATAAAAATCAATACAGAAGATGCTAAATAAGATGACTCTAACCATTTTTGAACTGATTTTTTTTTTTTTTTTTTCATTTTTGAAAATCGATTGTTTTAATTAATTTTTAACATATGGAGAATGGATGCCTTTAACAAATGCCTTTCTTTGTCAGTTGTCTGCTATTAAAACACTGCAGTCTTTGTAATGGTTTAAATTTGTATTTATATATATATATTTTTTTTTCTTTTTTCAGATATCTTGGCCTCTGTAATTGTCCCGCAAAAGTCAACCGCAGTTGGTAATATATTGTGCTGAGGTGTTTTGGCTGTAAATGAGCAGATCTGTATTGGTGTATTTTGCTTCTGTCCTTTTGGACCCATATTAGCATAAATCTTGAGAAATCATGTTTTTGGTGATTGTAATAATATCTTTAGACACTTCTGAAGGATATGAATGATTCTGTATGTGAACAGTAATGTTAATTTGTATTGCATAAGACTTCTTAAAATATTTTCATAACAGCTAATCTGTCTGACCCCTGCTACAACTACACTGTGCTGGATGAACCATGGAGAGACATCAATAATACACATTACATGCATCAATATCACAAGTGTGACACTAACGTCACCTGGAGCGGCTGGTATCGTCTCTTCATTAATGGTCTGAGTGCTCACATCCCAGAGACATGTATTACAACATATAGCTGTGGAACTCATGTCACCCTGTGGATACCTGAGGGACACCCAACAGTTGAGGATGGAGTCGTCACTCGAGATGTCTGCGGTAACTGGAACAATTACTGCTGCTATCACAGGTCTTACCCCATTAAAGTCAAAGCCTGTCCAGGAAATTATTATGTCTACGAGCTGGTTAGTCCAACTGTGTACTGGTCAGCATACTGTACAGGTGATTATATTTCCATGAGCTCTTTCTACATATCATGATATTTGTGTCTCTGTTCATTAATCACTATTCATCTAAACTTTCAGATGCTCGCAGCATTGACACCAGCTCTACAGCCGTCACAGCAGCGACCATCTCCACTGGTAAAGTAACAGACTATGTCTCTTTAATCACTGTGTGAACTTTAACTTAGGGTGACCAAACGTGCCATTTTCCCAGGACGCGTCCTGGCCAGGATTTCTATATTGCCTAAAATATCCAGGTTTTGGCTTTGGTTTCCTGTTTTCATACTTAATGAAGGTAATGATCGTTTGACCAATAACATGCAGACATTGTACGTAATCGGCCATTCGTGGTGCATGAGAAGGTGGGATCTACAGAGAACGGTTAAAGCGATGCAAATACGTGTACATATTAGTGTTTGACTTGAAGCAGTACTGAGTAGACCGATCGTTAATGACATCAAAGTACCGTGAGAGCCATTCAAAAGCACAAGAAGCCGTCTGCTCTCTAGAGCTCTCACGGTACTTTGTCATACAACAATTGGTCTTTGCAGCGCAAACAAAGCCAAAACTTGGATATTTTAGGCAATATAGAAATCCGGGCCAGGATGTGGCCTGGGAAAATGGCACGTTTGGTCACCCTACTTTAACTGGGCTCTTGAGCCTTGACTTTATAATGTTAGTTTGCTGCTGTAACTCTGTGTTTATAAGGCATGTTTGCATAGGCAAAGGAAGACAAGAAAAAACTTGATGTTGAAAAAGTGACCTGATCTCATCTAGAGCAGGGGGTCTTAAGCGCTGCTAGCTAATCAAGGTGCTCAAGGTTATTTGCTAATTACAGGCAGGTGTGTTGGGAAAAGTATTGAAACTGAAGTCTGCAAGACAGGAGCTTTCTGAGTTACAGACTGAACAAAAGTGTGTGGTGTCGTTGACACATTTGAGTTTTGCTGTGCTTTTACAGCAAGAGATTCACCAAGTGTTGTGAAGATCAGATATTCTGAAAGATTTATACACACATTGTACACAAAACAAGTTTTTAAACAACTGCATAATATGGACACACACCGACATCAACAATCAACATATGAAACTCAACAATGGTGACATTCAGCCAAATATTCATATATACAGATTGATTCTGATCATCACAAAACAAGCTACTAAAAGTCAAAAAGAACAACAGGAAAAATATGAGCAAATAGAAAGAATTAAAGAAAAAAAGAATAGGACAATTCAGCTGCATAATTTATCACAATGCATGTGTTACATATAAGCTTTGTCTGTTTGTTTTCTGTCTGCCCTGTTTGATCTAGTTTTCCTTACGTCCCTTGATTAGTTCATTCTGTTCACCTAACTAGTCATTAGTCCATTTCTCTTGCATTTGTATAAATATTCCCCGTTTATACTCTTTTAGTTGCCAGTTATTATTTGCACATGCTTTGCTGGTTCTGGTCTGTTCTTGGTTTCCTTGTTTGTTCTCCTGTGGTTTTTTGATTAAAGACTGTGCTTTGGATCACCCTTGCATTGTGCGCTTCATATTAGCAGAGCTACCGTTACAGCATGCTGGGAGCCATAGATGAGTTCAGTCCTATGGTGGCACCACCCAGCATGCAATGCAGCATGAAGTTTTTTGTATATATTGCCAGCATCGTTGAGAACGTTTCAGGTTACGAATGTAACCATGGTTCCCTGAGTAGGGAACGAGACGCTGCGTCCTCTAGGGGTCGCTAGAGGACGCAGTTCGAAGTTCCCTTGAAAGGGAACCATATGCTTATTCTTGATGTCTGATGTCTGGGGCTAGTGCTGATTGTGCAGGTGTTGGATGTGAATTTTCCCAGTCTCACTAGCTGCTGCCTGTCTGTCAGAAAGTTGGTGATCCACTGATAGATAGAGCTAGGGAAAGAGTGCTGGGTTGGTTTGATTGTCTCTATTGTTGTGTTTCATATGCTGATTGTTGACTGTAAGAGATTATCAAAAAAAAAAAAAAAAAAAAAAAAATTCAGACGTCTTGGCCTCTGTAACTGTCAAGCAAGAATTAACAATTTCTTACATTTTTTTTTTCTCTCCATTACAGCTATTCTGTCTGACCCCTGTTACAACTACACTGTACTGGATGATCCATGGAGGGCCACCAATAATACATATGCTTCAGTTAGAAATTGTGACAGGTCTGTCATCTGGAGCGGCTGGTATCGTCTCTTCATTTAACGGTGTGAGCACTCAGATCCCAGACACGTGTGTTGCTCAGTATAGCTGTGGTACTGATGTCACACTGTGGATACCTGAGGGACACCCAAAAGTAACAGATGGGGTCGTCGCTCGAGATGTGTGCGGTCATGCTGTCAATTACTGCTGCTATTACGGGTCTTTTCCCATTAAAGTCAAAGCTTGTCCAGGCAATTATTACGTCTATGAACTGGTTAGTCCAACTGTCTGCAATGCAGCATACTGTGCAGGTGATTATATTTACATGAGTTCTTTCTACATGTTTATAATATTTGTGTCTCTGTTCATTAATCACTATTCATCTAAACTTTCAGATGTTAGCAGCATTAACACCAGCTCTACAGCCACCACACCAGCAACCATCTCCACTGGTAAAGTAACATATTATGTTACTATCAGATTATTTTCTGGTCGGATGAATATGATGATCTGAATGTAGATCTGTAGATTCCCAGCCAGCAAACTTATTTGGGGGCCAGATGGGTGTCACGTGGGCTATCTAACTGGGGTCCAGCCAGTTTTTGTCCTCGGTTTCTATGATGGCCCCACATGGGTCAGCCCAGATGAGAGAATGAAATGAACACTGCTTAGTATGCATACTACATACTAACTGGCTGAGCCCCAGTTAGATAGCCCACGTGACACCCATCTGGGCCCCAAATAAGTTTGCTGGCTGTGTTTATGTGTTTTGCTTCTGTCTGTTTTGACCTGTATTAGAATATAAATCTTGGGAAACCAATGTGTTTCTGGTAATTGCAGTAACATTTTTAGACATTTTCTGAAGGATTTGAAGGATTCTGAATTTGAATGGCCGCTAGTCATATTCATATATTGTAGAACTCAAGGCAGTTTTGCTTTTTAGTGTAATAATTTGCTAATCATAAATAAATAGAGGTATAAATATCTTCAGTTGCAATACTGGATACATTTTATGAAAACAACAGATGATAAGAAGCATGTTACTGTCTTTAAAATATTTTCATAACAGCTAATCTGTCTGACCCCTGCTACAACTACACTGTGCTGGATGAACCATGGAGAGACATCAATAATACACATTACATGCATCAATATCACAAGTGTGACACCAACGTCACCTGGAGCGGCTGGTATCGTCTCTTCATTAATGGTCTGAGTGCTCACATCCCAGAGACATGTATTACAACATATGGCTGTGGCACTCATGTCACCCTGTGGATACCTGAAGGACACCCAACAGTTGAGGATGGAGTCGTCACTCGAGATGTCTGTGGTAACTGGAACAATTACTGCTGCTATCACAGGTCTTACCCCATTAAAGTCAAAGCCTGTCCAGGAAATTATTATGTCTACGAGCTGGTTAGTCCAACTGTGTACTGGTCAGCATACTGTGCAGGTGATTATATTTACATGAGCTCTTTCTACATATCATGATATTTGTGTCTCTGTTCATTAATCACTATTCTTCTAAACTTTCAGATATTCGCAGCATTAACACCAGCTCTACAGCCGTCACAGCAGCGACCATCTCCACTGGTAAAGTAACAGACTATGTCTCTTTAATCACTGTGTGAACTTTAACTTAGGGTGACCAAACGTGCCATTTTCCCAGGACGCGTCCTGGCCAGGATTTCTATATTGCCTAAAATATCCAGGTTTTGGCTTTGTTTTCCTGTTTTCATACTTAATGAAGGTAATGATCGTTTGACCAATAACATGCAGACATTGTACGTAATCGGCCATTCGTGGTGCATGAGAAGGTGGGATCTACAGAGAACAGTTAAAGCGATGCAAATACGTGTACATATTAGTGTTTGACTTGAAGCAGAACTGAGTAGACCGATCGGTGTATGACATCAAAGTACCGTGAGAGCGATTCAAAAGCACAAGAAGCCGTCTGCTCTCTAGAGCTCTCACAGTACTTTGTCATACAACAATTGGTCTTTGCAGCGCAAACAAAGCCAAAACTTGGATATTTTAGGCAATATAGAAATCCGGGCCTAGACGTGGCCTGGGAAAATGGCACGTTTGGTCACCCTACTTTAACTGGGCTCTTGAGCCTTGACTTTATTTATAAGGCATGTTTGCATAGGCAAAGGAAGACAAGAAAACACTTGATGTTGATGTTGAAAAAGTGACCTGATCTCATCTAGAGCAGGTGGTCTTAAGCGCTGCTAGCTAATCAAGGTGCTCAAGGTTATTTGCTAATTACAGGCAGGTGTGTTGGGAAAAGTATTGAAACTGGAGTCTGCAGGACAGGAGATTTCTGAGTTACAGACTGAACAAAAGTGTGTGGTGTCGTTGACACATTTGAGTTTTGCTTTTACAGCAAGAGATCCACCAAGTGTTGTGAAAATCAGATATTCTGAAAGATTTATACACAAATTGTACACAAAAGTTTTTAAACAATTGCATAATATGGACACACACCGACATCAACAATCAACATATGAAACTCAACAATGGTGACATTCAGCCAAATATTCATATATACAGATTGATTCTGATCATCACAAAACAAGCTACTAAAAGTCAAAAAGAACAACAGGAAAAATATGAGCAAATAGAAAGAATTTAAGAAAAAAGAACCGGACAATTCAGCTGCATAATTTATCGCAATGCATGTGTTACATATAAGCTTTGTCTGTTTGTTTTCTGTCTGCCCTGTTTGATCTAGTTTTCCTTACGTCCCTTGATTAGTTCATTCTGTTCACCTAACTAGTCATTAGTCCATTTCTTGCATTTGTATAAATATTCCCCGTTATACTCTTTTAGTTGCCAGTTATTATTTGCACATGCTTTGCTGTTCTGGTCTGTTCTTGGTTTCCTTGTTTGTTCTCCTGTGGTTTTTTGATTAAAGACTGTGCTTTGGATCACCCTTGCATTGTGCGCTTCATATTAGCAGAGCTACCGTTACAGCATGCTGGGAGCCATGGATGAGTTCTGTACTATGGTGGCACCACCCAGCATGCAATGCAGCATCAAGTTTTTTGTATATATTGCCAGCATCGTTGAGAACCATATGCCTATTCTTGATGTCTGATGTCTCTGGGGCTAGTGCTGATTGTGCGGGTGTTGGATGTGAATTTTCCCAGTCTCACTAGCTGCTGCCTGTCTGTCAGAAAGTTGGTGATCCACTGATAGATAGAGCTAGGGAAAGAGTGCTGGGTTGGTTTGATTGTCTCTATTGTTGTGTTTTCATATGCTGATTGTTGACTGTAAGAGATTATCAAAAAAAAAAAAAAAAAAAAAAAATCAGATGTCTTGGCCTCTGTAACTGTCAAGCAAGAATTAACAATTTCTTACATTTTTTTTTCTCTCCATTACAGCTATTCTGTCTGACCCCTGTTACAACTACACTGTACTGGATGATCCATGGAGAGCCACCAATAATACATATGCTTCAGTTAGAAATTGTGACAGGTCTGTCATCTGGAGCGGCTGGTATCGTCTCTTCATTAACCGTGTGAGCACTCAGATCCCAGACACGTGTGTTGCTCAGTATAGCTGTGGTACTGATGTCACACTGTGGATACCTGAGGGACACCCAAAAGTACTAGATGGGGTCGTCGCTCGAGATGTCTGCGGTCATGCTGTCAATTACTGCTGCTATTACGGGTCTTTTCCCATTAAAGTCAAAGCTTGTCCAGGCAATTATTACGTCTATGAACTGGTTAGTCCAACTGTCTGCAATGCAGCATACTGTACAGGTGATTATATTTTCATGAGTTCTTTCTACAGATTCATGATATTTGTGTCTCTGTTCATTAATCACTATTCATCTAAACTTTCAGATGTTAGCAGCATTAACACCAGCTCTACAGCCACCACACCAGCGACCATCTCCACTGGTAATGTAACATATTATGTTACTATCAGATTATTTTCTGGTCGGATGAATATGATGATCTGAATGTAGATCTGTAGATTCCCAGCCAGCAAACTTATTTGGGGGCCAGATGGGTGTCACGTGGGCTATCTAACTGGGGTCCAGCCAGTTTTGTCCTCGGTTTCTATGATGGCCCCACATGGGTCAGCCCAGATGAGAGAATGAAATGAACACTGCTTAGTATGCATACTACATACTAACTGGCTGAGCCCCAGTTAGATAGCCCACGTGACACCCCATCTGGGCCCCAAATAAGTTTGCTGGCTGGGTTTATGTGTTTTTGCTTCTGTCTGTTTTGACCTGTATTAGAATATAAATCTTGGGAAACCAATGTGTTTCTGGTAATTGCAGTAACATTTTTAGACATTTTCTGAAGGATTTGAAGGATTCTGAATTTGAATGGCCGCTATTCATATTCATATATTGTAGAACTCAAGGCAGTTTTGCTTTTTAGTGTAATAATTTGCTAATCATAAATAAATAGAGGTATACATTTCTTCAGTTGCAATACTGGATACATTTTATGAAAACAACAGATGATAAGAAGCATGTTACTGTCTTAAAATATTTTCATAACAGCTAATCTGTCTGACCCCTGCTACAACTACACTGTGCTGGATGAACCATGGAGAGACATCAATAATACACATTACATGCATCAATATCACAAGTGTGACACCAACGTCACCTGGAGCGGCTGGTATCGTCTCTTCATTAATGGTCTGAGTGCTCACATCCCAGAGACATGTATTACAACATATGGCTGTGGCACTCATGTCACCCTGTGGATACCTGAGGGACACCCAACAGTTGAGGATGGAGTCGTCACTCGAGATGTCTGCGGTAACTGGAACAATTACTGCTGCTATCACAGGTCTTACCCCATTAAAGTCAAAGCCTGTCCAGGAAATTATTATGTCTACGAGCTGGTTAGTCCAACTGTGTACTGGTCAGCATACTGTACAGGTGATTATATTTACATGAGCTCTTTCTACATATCATGATATTTGTATCTCTGTTCATTAATCACTATTCTTCTAAACTTTCAGATGTTCGCAGCATTAACACCAGCTCTACAGCCGTCACAGCAGCGACCATCTCCACTGGTAAAGTAACAGACTATGTCTCTTTAATCACTGTGTGAACTTTAACTTAGGGTGACCAAACGTGCCATTTTCCCAGGACGCGTCCTGGCCAGGATTTCTATATTGCCTAAAATATCCAGGTTTTGACTTTGGTTTCTTGTTTTCATACTTAATGAAGGTAATGTTCGTTTGACCAATAACATGCAGACATTGTACGTAATCGGCCATTCGTGGTGCATGAGAAGGTGGGATCTACAGAGAACAGTCAAAGCGATGCAAATACGTGTACATATTAGTGTTTGACTTGAAGCAGTACTGAGTAGACCGATCGTTAATGACATCAAAGTCCTGTGAGAGCGATTCAAAAGCACAAGAAGCAGTCTGGTCTCTAGCGCTCTCACGGTACTTTGTCATACAACAGTTGGTCTATGCATTGCAAACAAAGCCAAAACCTGGATATTTTAGGCAATATAGAAATCCGGGCCTAGACGTGGCCTGGGTAAATGGCACATTTGGTCATTCTACTTTAACTGGGCTCTTAAGCCTTGACTTTATAATGTTAGTTTGCTGCTGTTACTGTGTGTTTATAAGGCATGTTTGCATAGTCAAAGGAAGACAAGAAAACACTTGATGTTGACAATCGTCATGTAGTGACCTGATCTCATCTAGAGCAGGGGGTTTTCAGTCCTGCTCCTGGAGAGCTACTTTCCTGCAGATTTCAGCTCCAAACCCAATCAAACACACCTGAACTAGCTAATCAAGGTGCTCAGGGTTATTTGCTAATTACAGGCAGGTGTGTTGGGAAAAGGGTTGGAACTGGAGTCTGCAGAACAGGAGCTCTCCTGGTGAAGAGTTAGAGATTCCTGAGTTACAGACTGAACAAAAGAGTGTTGTTTCGTTGACACATTTGAGTTTTGCTGTGCTTTAACAGCAAGTTATTCACCAGTGTTCTGAAGATCAGATATTCTGAAAGATTTATACACACATTGTACACAAAACAAGTTTTTAAACAACTGCATAACATGGACACACACAGACGTCAACAATCAACATATGAAACAGATTGATTTATACAGATCGATTCTGATCATCACAAAACAAGCTACTAAAAGCAAAAAAGAACAACAGGAAAAATATGAGCAAATAGAAAGAATTAAAGAAAAAAAGAATAGGACAATTCAGCTGCATAATTTATCGCAATGCATGTGTTACATATAAGCTTTGTCTGTTTGTTTTCTGTCTGCCCTGTTTGATCTAGTTTTCCTTACGTCCCTTGATTAGTTCATTCTGTTCACCTAACTAGTCATTAGTCCATTTCTTGCGTTTGTATAAATATTCCCCGTTATACTCTTTTAGTTGCCAGTCATTATTTGCACATGCTTTGCTGTTCTGGTGTGTTGTTGGTTTCCTTGTTTGTTCTCCTGTGGTTTTTGATTAAAGACTTTGGATCACCTTTACATTGTGTGCTTCATATTAGCAGAGCTACCGTTACAGCATGCTGGGAGCCATAGATGAGTTCTGTACTAGGTGATCCACTGAAAGATAGAGCTAGGGAATTTGTCTCACTAGCTGCTGCCTTTCTGTCAGAAAGTTGGTGATCCACTGAAAGATAGAGCTAGGGAAAGAGTGCTGGGTTGGTTTAATTGTCTCTCATATGCTGATTGTTGAGATTATCAAAAAATAAAAATAAAATTCAGTTACTCTGTAACTGTTAAGCAAGAATCAACAATTTCTTAAATTTGTTTCATTACAGCTATTCTGTCTGACCCCTGTTACAACTACACTGTACTGGATGATCCATGGAGAGGCACCAATAATACATATGCTTCAGTTAGAAATTGTGACAGGTCTGTCATCTGGAGCGGCTGGTATCGTCTCTTCATTAACGGTGCGAGCACTCAGATCCCAGACACGTGTGTTGCTCAGTATAGCTGTGGTACTGATGTCACACTGTGGATACCTGAGGGACACCCAAAAGTAACAGATGGGGTCGTCACTCGAGATGTCTGCGGTCATGCTGTCAATTACTGCTGCTATTACGGGTCATTTCCCATTAAAGTCAAAGCCTGTCCAGGAAATTATTACATCTACGAGCTGGTTAGTCCAACTGTCTGCAATGCAGTATACTGTGCAGGTGATTATATTTACATGAGCTCTTTCTACATATTCATAATATTTGTGTATCTGTTCATTAATCACTATTCATCCAAACTTTCAGATGTTAGCAGCATTATGAATAGCAGTCTGTAAGCGGTCTGATGAATATGATGATCTGTACCGTTAAATGTGTGAGTTAGTGTGCTTGTGTTAGCAGGTAAAAGTGTTGATGCCGATAGCCTCATGGGCAGCGTGCTGACATATAGCGCTGCTGTGCTTTGGGCATCCCAAGTTTAAGTTCTGGCTTGCGGAATTTTCCTGATCCCATTCCCCTCTTTACCTCCCACTTTACTTCCTGTCATCGTACTGTCCTATCACAGTAAAGGCAAAAAAAGCCAAAAACAAATCATAAAAAAAGAAAGGAAAAAAAAAGATAGCTAGAGAGCCGAATATCACAGACTCAAGGGTTCTGGACTCTTCTATTAGACCAGCAAGAAAAAAAAACAGCAATGCACTAAAAAAAAATTAATTAATTACAAATACTAATTACATCATCAATATTTGGGTAAGTTACTTTCAAAAAGTAATTAATTACTATTACTAATTACATCATCAATATTGTATTTAAATTACTTTACTAATTATGCTGTCTTGAAAAGTGACTTAGTTACTCAATAAAGCAACTTAATTATTCAAATTGCTAATTAGGCTATGTCTTAAAATTCCTATAAACCTTAATAGAAATTAAACTCTTTATTCTTTCAGTTTGAGTCAAACATAGAATAGTTTAGCCTTTTAGCTTTAAAACAACTGTAATACTGAAACATTTTCATGTACATATAAAAAAAGTAACCCTCTTTGGTTAACAATTAGAAATACTCTGAATAATAACATATTTGAATAACCAAAAAGCTTAAGAAAAGTTAAACAATACATTTCAGTTTGGCAAAATGTTCAGGAAAAGCTCAACTAGTAAAATCCATACAGGTTAGGGCTGTGCAATTAATCGCATTCAAGTGTCGTGTGCATCTGGTCAGTAAAGCCGGACCCGTGATTGGTAGTAAATCAGCATCACCTGCTTTCAGATTGAGCGGCTTTCACTACACAGAGCCGTAGTTCACTGACAATTAGGCAAATCTCCCATAATCGCAGATGAATCGCATTCGATTTCGAGCGCGATATCATTTGTCAGTGAATTATGTCTCTGTGTAGTAAAAGCCGCTCAATCTGAAAGCAGGTGATGCTGATTTAACCTAATACTAATCACGGGATCGGCTTTACTGAGATGCGCATGACAATCGAATGCTATTAATTGCACAGCCCTAGTACAGGTTTATGTAAAAATAACACGTTAACTAATGTAGGTAAGTATAAATTACATAAATTATCTTCTCTGCTGAATAAAGCTGTGTCAGATCGCACTGTTCTTCTGAAGTAAATGCCTCATAGCAGGATTTCTTTAAAAAAACAATGAAAATTAGACGAATCTTGATTGATTTATTTATTCATTTATTTATTTATTTTTTATTATTTATTTTATTAATTTAAAAGTAGACACGTCAAGCTTTCAGATAGGCCCACGGGAAAGAATGTGCCATGCTTTAGTTTCATACGGATTACATAATCAGACAATATTCGTTTTCGATTTGAATTCATTCATTTAAAAGTAGACAAAAGCTTTCTATAGACATATTTCTCATGTCTCTGTGCCAAATATTCCCTGAGTTTGTGACATGTAGAAGGTTGCTCACGGAGACATAGATGGCAGAAATTGCACCCTGTTTGTTTTGTTTATTTTGGAAAAGCACAACGTCTTGTTGTTATTGTCAGTGTACACAAATAAAAGTAGGCCCTTAGTAGATTCGATTGATTTTAGTCTTATCTGTATCTGAGTATTTAAGGTTTCTCTGTGAATTAGGAAAAACTGAAAGTGAATGCGCTGGCATGCAGAGGGTTAAAAACGCTGCATTCAATTTTATCTTTAGACGGTAAATTTAGATTTCAAATTCGATATTGATTTTAGAACTGCTGGAATGATTTACTGTATGTAACGCATATACTTTATAAGTAACTGTAATTAAATTACCTAAAAATGAGCAGTAATCCCTTACTTTACTTTTTCAGTGGATAAGTAATTTAATAAGTAATTTAACTTAGTAATGCATTACACCCAACACTGCTCCTCTTCATATTTAATTGTTGCTTGAAACTCAGAAGTGAAGACCAGAAGACTCTGGAGTATCTTCAGCAGGATTCTTTATAGAGAACTTGCTGTGTGCCGCTGCAGTCATCAAAAGTCTGACAAAACAGGCATATAGGACATTGTATTTTAAAGCATTCCGTAGGCAGTCCTTGTCCATATTGGCCCAGGGTTAAACAGAGTTGAGAAAATTTTCCCCCGAACTGTGAGATCAAACAGAACTACAGTAATTTATATCAAATGACCTAAAGCTTTGTGAGCACCAACTTATAGATATCCTATAGCACAATTGTTTTAAAGGGGTAATCGGGTGCCCATTTTCCACAAGTTGATATGATTCTATGGATCGTAATAAAAAGTTTGTAACGTAGTTTGGTTAACGTTTCTCAATGGTAGTGTAAAACACCACCCTTTTTACCCTGTCAAAAACAGCTCTTTTCAGAGCAAGCCTTTTTGTAGTATTTTCCTTTAAATGCAAATGAGCTCTGCTGACCCCATCCCTCTCTTCCGAGCTGTAATTAAAATTCATTGTGAAACTTGCTAATTAGCACATTATTGGGAAAGGCAGTTTGCAAAGATTCATTAAAAATTTTTATATTTCACTTCTCCTGTTGGTGAAGCTGGATCACGAATGATTCGTGTGAACATAGACGCATTTAGGTAGATCGGGGCGCATTCCCTTCAGAAAAAAATTTAATCCACTGCGTCTTCAGTGGCTTAGATGTCGGGAGTAAATGACGACTGCTATGTTCATTATTACATCCAACAACAGAACATTCAGTCACTTAAGAGACATTCTTGTCTACATCAGCTTAGCTCCGGCCATAAAACAATGGCAGGCTGATGACGGCTCACTCAGGGCGGGCCTAAGGTAAGACGCCAGTCCAATCTGTGCTGAAACACCACTGTCAATCAAACTATTGTGGGAGGGGCCTATCTATGTGACATCACAAATACAGGCATCTGAGATCGGCTTGATTTGAGAAAGGGGAAATTATTTAAAGAGATTTAAGCAAACCACTGGTTGGATTTTATCATTATAGTGTGGTTTTGTACACACTGCCAACACACATTTCAGTTCAAACAACTTGATCAGTGTCCTGAAATGTGGGAGGAGGCAACCGAACATGTAACATTTCGGCTGCTCCCCGAAACACCAGTGGCTGCAGAGATTGTACAGCGATCCCCTCAGGGTGCCAGCAAAGAGCCCCAATGAGATAACTCCTCATGAAGATCAGGGGAAAAGGGGAGAGACCCACGTTGAGGCCCCTCCCCTTGGCCACACGACAGGAATCTGTCATCAAGCTTGGAGTGCCTGGGGTTCTACTGCTCCTGTGGCCAGTTTAACTTAAGCCTGGCCACTGCGTAAGTAACCACCTCGAGTAGCTCCCCAAAAGATTTATCATCGCGTGAGGAACACTCAGAGGTGGTACTCTCGATATCCATATTGCCGGAGGCAAGAGAAATCGCTTCCTCAGCCCGCTCTGAAGAAGCACCAGGGTGCACATCAGCAGCTGACATGAGAACACTGCACTCTGGCAAGAGCACGAAAGATGGGAACCTCTCGTCTCTCCACCAGTTCAACACGCAGGACCCATAATCGTAATGAGGATGCAGAGGCTCGCCCCTCCTGAAAGAAAGCGAGCCTGGAGAGGAGAATTCCGATAGGTAGTAAGTTGCAGTTAGTTTATCACATGGCAGCAAGCACTTCTTGACAGTCTCACTACTGCAACATGATTCCTGTTTATATATAGACATATATAGTAGGGGTGGAACGGTACGCGTATCGTGTACCGAACGGTTCACTGGCAAATTCCAAAAAGGAAGTGATCATTCCTATCCCCTTGGAGTGGGGACTTTGGAGTAAGCAGGGCACATGCGTGCCATTATGTTGTCGTTTGGAATGCACTTGGCAAAGGGAATGATGTAATCTCCTCATTATCTTCAGCTGGGATGTTCCCGTGACAACACAGCACGGTGTCTGTCAGCAGATGTCACTGTATTTATTGTTGTTAGCATAACTGTTGCAAATAAACATTCATTTTATACAGGGTTGTCAGTAAGGTACTGTTAATTTACAGCTCTCAAACGTTAATTTACAACTCTTAATTTGTACAGTGTTTTACTGTAATTCTACCATGGACATTAACTCTCCATCTAATATTTATTGTATGCCAGTGTCCATCAGCGAATCTGCTGACAGACACTGTGCTGCATTGTCATGGGAACATCCCAGCTAAAGATAATAAATAAAGATAATACATTGTTCGCTTTGCATCGAAATTACATTGTTCCCAGATATATATATATATATATATATATATATATATATATATATATATATATATATATATATATATATATATATATATATATATATATATTATTTATTTGCTTTACAGCACAATTCCTACTCCTCTGTCCTTCTCTCGTACACACAATGCATTCTCTGAAGACAAAGAAACCTGAAGGTGTGTCATTTTCACGTCTATTTATAACCCTGCAGGTGCAAGTAATAAAATGGCGTCACCCACCGAGGTTATTTAAGCCAATTCTTGCCATGTTTGACACATATGCTTCACAACCGGTCGAACAAAAAATGTTCTCATATGCGTTATTGAAACGCAGCAGTGAGAGTAGCTTTTGATGGGGAACAGAGTAATTTGGCATCTGAGTCCAATTTATCATCTGATTCAATGTGTTATTTTTTTCAGTTGTTTTACAACCAATCACTTCCACAACATTTACCAGTTCTACATCTACAGGTGAGAATGATGTTAGACTGGATTGTGGTATTGAAATGCTAACCCTACATAGTTAATTTCTTCATTAAGAACACAGTAGGTAAACTAAATCTTACATGGTATTTCTTTTATCTTGTAAATTTACATGTCATATACTGACAGTCACTTCCACAACATCAGCCAGTTCCACTGCTGCAGGTGAGCATGATGTTAGACTGGACTTTGGTATTGCAATGCTAACCTTATATAATTATTGTCCTCACAAAGAACACAGTAGTTCATCTAAATCTTGCTTAGTATCTCTTTTATTTTGTAAATGTTACATTTCATATACTTAGTCACTTCCACAACATCTACCACATCTACAGGTGAGGATGATGTTAGACTGGACTGTGGTATTGAAATGTTTATCCTACAAAATTAATGTCTTCATTAAGAATACAGTAGTTCATCTAAATCTTACTTGATATCTCTTTCCATCTTGTAAATGTTAAATGTCATATATTGACCGTCACTTCCACAACATCAGCCAGTTCCACTACTACAGGTGAGAATGATGTTAGACTGGATTGTGGTATTGAAATGCTAACCCTGCAAAATTAATTTCTTTATTAAGAACACAGTAGTTCATCTAAATCTTACGTGGTATATCTTTTATCTTGTAAATTTACATGTCATATACTGACAGTCACTTCAACAACATCAGCCAGTTCCACTACTGCAGGTAAGGATGATGTTTGACTGGACTGTGGTATTGCAATGCTAACCTTCTATAATTATCCTCACAACGAACACAGTAGTTCATCTAAATCTTGCTTAGTATCTCTTCTATTTTGTAAATGTTACATGTCATATACTGACAGTCACTTCCACAACATCAGCCAGTTCCACTGCTGCAGGTGAGCATGATGTTTGACTGGACTGTTGCAACACTAACCTTCTATAAGTATTGTCCTCACAAAGAACACAGTAGTTAATCTAAATGTTGCTTTATCTCTTTTATTTTGTAAATGTTACATGTCATATACTTACAGTCACTTCCACAACATCTACCACATCTACAGGTGAGGATGATGTTAGACTGGACTGTGGTATTGAAACGTTTATCCTACAAAATTAGTCTTTATTAAGAATACAGTAGTTCATCTAAATCTTACATGGTATCTTTTTCCATACTTCAACAACATCAGCCAGTTCCACTACTGCAGGTAAGGATGATGTTTGACTGGACTGTGGTATTGCAAATGTTAGACTACTTTGGTATTAATGCTACCTTCTATAATTATTGTCCTCACAAAGAACACAGTAGTGAAAAATCTTGCTTAGTATCTCTTCTATTTTGTAAATGTTAAATGTCATATACTTACAGTCTTTACAACATCTAGAGAATGATGTTAGACTGGATTGTGGTATTGACAGCAAAATAATTTCTTCTTAATTAAACTAAATCTTACGTGGTATATCTTTTATCTTGTAAATTTACATGTCATATACTGACAGTCACTTCAACAACATCAGCCAGTTCCGCTACTGCAGGTAAGGATGATGTTAGACTGGACTGTGGTATTGCAATGCTTACCTTCCATAATTATTGTCCTCACAAACACAGTAGTTCATCTAAATCTTGCTTAGTATCGCTTTTATTTTGTAAATGTTACATGTCATATACTTACAGTCACTTCCACAACATCTACCACATCTACAGGTGAGGATGATGTTAGACTGGACTGTGGTATTGAAACGTTTATCCTACAAAACTTTATAAGAATACAGTAGTTCATCTAAATCTTACTTGATATCTCTTTCCACTTGTAAATGTTAAATGTCATATATTGACCGTCACTTCCACAACATCAGCCATCTACTACAGGTGAGAATGATGTTAGACTGGATTGTGGTATTGAAATGCCCCTATCTTGTTTAAAACACAGTAGTTAAAGTCTGGTATATCTTTTTATCTTGTAAATACATTGACAGTCACTTCAACAACATCAGCCAGTTCCACTACTGCAGGTAAGGATGATGTTTGACTGGACTGTGGTATTGCAATGCTAACCTTCTATAATTATCCTCACAACGAACACAGTAGTTCATCTAAATCTTGCTTAGTATCTCTTCTATTTTGTAAATGTTACATGTCATATACTGACAGTCACTTCAAGAACATCAGCCAGTTCCACTGCAGCAGGTGAGCATGATGTTTGACTGGACTGTGGTATTGCAACACTAACCTTCTATAAGTATTGTCCTCACAAAGAACACAGTAGTTAATCTAAATGTTGCTTAGTATCTCTTTTATTTTGTAAATGTTACATGTCATATACTTACAGTCACTTCCACAACATCTACCACATCTACAGGTAAGGATGATGTTAGACTGGACTTTGGTATTGAAACGCTTATCCCACAAAATTAGTCTTTATTAAGAATACAGTAGTTCATCTAAATCTTACATGGTATCTTTTTCCATCTTGTAAATGTTAAATGTCATATATTGACAGTCACTTCCACAACATCAGCCAGTTCCACTACTGCAGGTGAGCATGTTTCTGGACTGAATGTGGCTTTCAAAAGTGGCTCCTCCACAATAGTATGTTCATGAGTAACAGAGTAATTTGGCATCCAAGTCTGATATATCATATGATTCCATTTGTCATTTTTTCAGTTGTTTTACAACCAATCACTTCCACAACATCTACCAGTTCTACTTCTACAGGTGAGGATGGTGTTAGACTGGACTGTGGTATTGTAATGCTAAACTGTACTGCCCTCCATAATTAATGTCCTCATGAAGAACACAATAGTTCATCTAAATCTAAATAAGCATCTCTTTTATCTTGTAATTGTTATGTCATCTTATAGTCACTTCCACAACATCTACCAGTTCTACATCTACAGGTGAGTGTGACACTGTACTTTTCTTCATCCAAGACTCTTTTTGGTGACAATTCTGTCTTGTTTTTGTTACATTTTATTTAGAAACAGTCACTAACATGTCTGCATGAAATGCATCTGAGTTTGATTTGATGTTTTTCATCTCTTCATATTATATTTAATATTACACTCTCCTTACCTAAGTTAATAAAGTGTGATTGCATGTTTAGTTTGTTGTCAATGGCTCTACCTCAACGTGAAAAAGTTGTGACATGGGGATGGGGCGGATTAAGGTCTACCCAGGCCTCTAGGCTCAGGGATTTCAGGGAACTTTGTTTTCAGACATAATTTACTTATATTAGGTTTTGCATTTGGATATATATTTAGAAACCTTTAAAGATTACATCAAAGTTGACATTAAGTTTGTTTTTTCTTTTAATTTATTAAGTTAATTCGAAGTGTCAGTTTTTGCATTATTTTTGTAATGGGGCCAGAAACAAAAGATATGGCAGGCAGATCTAAGTGCAGGGTTTATTGGAGTTAACAAACAAAAAAAATAAACAAAGAACTAGAAGCACAAAGAACAAAAGAATGCAGGCCATCTACTTTGGCCACCGATGGTCATGACATTTTGTTTAGAGATGGCCTCCATGGCTGTGAGAGGACAGGCAGAGAGTTTAGGGGCGACCTTCATGGTCAAGACGTGGCAGACATGCCAGGCAAAGGGTTTTGGGATGGCCTTCTTGGCTGTGACAGGGCAGACTGAGAGTTCAGGAACGGTCTCTACCTCCTTTGGAACTTCTGTAGCGGTCGCCACCGACTCTGGGAATTCTGTATTGGTCACCTCTGTCTCGGGGGAAGTATGTATAGCCCAGACAAACAAAATTACAAATACCATCACTGGAAGAGCAGAAAATGGTGGAAGGACCTCTTAGACCCATGAGAGTGCTGAGGCTGCTGGGCTAGAGAGCGCTAAGGCCATGGGGCTTGATGGCGGATCCACCACACTCGTCTGCCCGATACTGGTCAAGTGGCCAAAATGGTACTCACCAATGGTGTTTGAAGTGGTTCTGGCTCCACACCCCCCACCATGAGTCATACAAAAGCAATCAGATTTTTAACTCTTTTTGACCAGGGCAATTTCAAACATACACATTGAGTTGTTTACATGCCAAGAACGCCAACAGAGATCTGGTCTGTGGTCTCTACTCTTGTTTAAAAATTAAAAAATAAATAGTGCTCCTGTAGCTCAAGTGGTAGAGCATTGCGTTACCAAGCGCAAGGTTGGGGGTTCGATTCCCCGGGAACACATGATAGGTAAAAATTGATAGTCTGAATGCACTGTAAGTCGCTTTGGATAAAAAACAGCGTTGCTAAATGCAAAAATTATTTATTTTAATTTAAATTTATTTATTATTTAATAAAAAAAACTTCTGCATCGCAAAGCCAAAAACGTTTAGAAAAACGAGCGCGCTTTATACTGGCATCTGACCGTGACATGGAGGTTTGTACAACTGAAATTGACATTATTGTATCATTAATCTGTCCATGCAACACGTTGTGCGAAAATAAACTCAATAAAAAACTAAAAAGAAGCCCCCCTAACACTAATAACAATATGCAACAAAAAACACAATACCAAAAAATTATTAATAAAAAAATATCAAAAAACACTAAACAGAAGCCCCCTGAACACGTAGGCCCTGATGCTACACAAACGTAAGTACCGTAAATGTATGGGAATATTAACAGCTTTGCATTGGTGGCCAAATTACACCTGGTACATGCATTTAGTACACAGAGAGTGTGCCGTTTTTTCACGCAGACGTATTTGTAGTCGATGATTTACAGTTCGTTTAACTTAGCGTTCTAAGTGCAAACCTCATTCGATGTCATTAAAAGGTGTATTAATAGGTTGTTGGTAATACATCACCCAACACGCACACCAGAGCGCAAGGCCAGAATGTTTTAAGTGGGCGTGGTGGTTACATAAAACTGGTGGGGCAAAGCTGTTAGGGTATGAAAACTGCAGCAAAATTGCCCACAAAATACAGCCCAAAGGTCAACACGAATGCTAATAAAAGCATTGATAAACATATATTTTAATTTCAACATTTACTAATACATTAAAAACAACAATGAAAAATTTTATTTTTATTACCCATCGTTAACTATGACTATGCCACCCTAGGACTTGCACCCAGGGAAATACCATGCACCCTCAGGTGCTACTCTAGGAAACACGTTCGATACTACTAAAAGAGCAAGAGACGTGACTTACCAAAATAAAACATTTATTTTACACCGAAGTCATTAATCCTAATACATTATAAAGAATGGTCTCATTTACCATTTAAAAACCCACAGTTACAAAGAGACCGCAATAAAGCTTATTTTAACAGAAGGGACAAGCCCCACAGCAAATCAGTGCATACAAATTCATAAAGCAACTGACAAACCAAAAAGAAACTACAGCAAAAGAAACAAATACACTCTCCCCTTCTGTTAAGCTTCAGTATCACAGCTCGTCAAACATTCACCTGTAGAAAAAAATACAAAAAAAACTCAGAGGAGCAGCAGTCCAGCACCGTGATGGCCTGTTCAGCTGCATGAACAGGACAATGAAACCGTAGGATCAGACAGTATACAAAAACAGCCGTAAGAACAGCCATAGATGAAGCCAGTGGAAGAAACAGCCACAGGTACAGGGTTATGAAACAACATCTAGTGCGCTCTGGCCTCACCTCATTCTTAGACAACAGTAAGCTATACGCTACCTGCACTCATCACCTTCGGACACACACACACATCCCAGTGGAATAGCAATGTAATAAACCCCTGGACCTTTACGCCCACAAAAACAGGAACACAGAGCAGAATCACTATACCACAGTTAGACTTGCTTCTTATAAAGCCACTAGGCTTCGACTAGAACGCACCTCAATGATTGACCACCAGGTGTGATCAATGACAATGCGCATACTCACAACCAGTGGGCATGTCTTTCCATTTGAAATATGCAAATATTAAAATGGAGACTGATTCTAATGAATCCACAAAAACCATAATAAAACTCAGTCTGAGACAACGGCTTCATAGATGATTTCCATTATAAGAGAGTCTCTGTCAATTTGTGCACATCGAGGACCACAGAAATGCGTGCAGCTGCAAATTATAAAGTTTGTTGTGGCGAACAGGATCTAGCACAATGTTTATACATTTCTTTCCTCAAAGATGTATCTATTTAGTGAATCAAACACTACCTATGGTAATATGATGCTTCAAGCACACTTGGCTCAGAAGTTTCAGATCGATAAATCCATCACCCACAGGTGCTCTGACTTCATTTGTAAGTTACACGGTTATGATTCAGTGCTAAGACTTAGACTTAGACTCAATATATACTTTTTAAAGAATTTATCTGATTGCCTATTTGTTTCACTATTTTTAAATTTAACTCCACAAATGCGCATATTTTGCTATTATGTCCTTATGTCGGAACTGGGTGGGACTAACAGAAAGACTGTTCATCCTTTTGACAAGCATATGGCATGCACCTATAGGAAGAGGGAAAATGAAGAAACTGCCTGTAATTGACCATGAAAACTTGCATTTAATATTTTTAAACTAAATATGTAAAGTTATAATGAAATAAGACATTTATTATTATTAATGTTTTATAAATTATTGGTTGGGCCACAGCTGAAAGTGGGTGGGCCTCGCTATTGATGCACACCATCATAGGAAATTGAAATATATTAAACACTTTCTTTTCTGAGATGAATATTTGTTTTTTTTTTGTTGTTTGTTTGTTTTTTGTATTATTATCATTTTTTTTTTAATTATTATTATTATTTTTTTTTTTTGCAATTTCATTATTCATTCCAAAATAATGTTTTAATGTGCATTTATGAAAATGGAATTATAAAATAAGGAATTATAAATGATAAAATGACAGCAAAAAAAAAAAAAATAACACTGCTCAGAAATATGAGGGTGCAAGACTCTTTACGCTTGAGACAGTAAGAAACCAAAGAGTAACATGACAGCAGAAAAACAAAAAATTCTGAGTATGGGTCCCCATACTTGGCCAACCGTCACCCGTCACTTTTTCACTAACCTGTTTGTTTGTTGTCTTGTTGAGTATGGGTCACCATACTTGGCCACACGTCACGTCACTTTCACTTACTGTTTGTTTGTTGTCTTGTATCATATCATCCATGTTGTTGTTTGTTCAGCTGTTACTAACATCATCGCACACCGATACACACAGTCACAGCAAAAAACAACCTTAGCTGGTAATGTAGTCTGTTGTTTCCTCTGCTGATTGTGTTTTTGAATTAATGTTTGTGGATCTGAAGAATTTGAACAGCTGTTTTTTTTTGGCTCCAGGTAAAGATGAGGAATGAAAAATGAAAGTGTTAAATGTGCAGTTGCAGAATTATTTCAGACACCTTTTTATGAATGTCTGTTCCAAGTTGTTATTTGTTACAATTTTTTTTACATGCCTTTTAGATTAAAAGTGGTCATACCAGAAGCACCCAAAGATCTTTCTCTTTGCCTTGCTTTGTTTTTGTTATTGTCTTCATGTTTGATTTTCTGCCATTGCAGTTTATACATATAACGCTGCAGGAAGGATGCACCGTAAGTTGAGTTTCTGAAATTGAAGTTTATTGAGTTGGATTCATAGCTTCTATCAATAATAGTCCAAAGATATAAGCCATAAGAAAAGTAAGATGTAACATTGTGGATATTGGAAAAATGAAATTCCACGTAAACAAACCCAGTTTTGCCTTGCTATTAATGTTGCCAAAAACATGATTAACACCACAGAGTCTGTTTGATTTGTCATATAAAGCTCAATTGTGATTTCAGAGTCAGACCTCTGGAGGATGTTTTGATAATCTTTTTGCACAGATCGAGAATATTACCAGCTTCAAGTGCTTCCTTTAGATGTAAGTGTTACTCATAAAATGCTAAAATAATCTAATCGGTGTCAGTTAATATAATGATTGACAGGCAGCAGGTTGTCTTATTGGTTCTCTTCAGGTTTACATGTTAGAGATAAACAATATTTTTCTGATCAATAATTAGACTGTGACCAACATTTTGTCTATGGCCTTCAACACATCAGAGAACATTTTAGAGACTCATACCATCATTATCATCATCATATCATCATCATCATCATCAATCATCAGCCAACCAGATAAACTTGCCTCCTATGGAAACCGTATGTTAAAAACCAGTGAGAAACTCATTTCTACATTGGTGAAGCCGACAGAAACAAGTGACAATGTCAACTTTACTCTTCCCACTGTAGGTAAGAGTAGACACAATTATTATGTTGGCCAACATTCATGTACATGTTACTTTTAATGTAGCAGGTTAAAAAAAGAAAGAGTTCAAACTTCATCAGGGATGAAAAACCAAACTGATGAATAGTCATTTTATCTGTTTGTAAATTCAATGAATGAATTTGACTTAACTGGGGGCGGGGGAGGGGGATTTTATATATTTATATATATATATATATATATATATATATATATATATATATATAAATTAATATAGTGTATAACTGCTTGTTTATTTTTAATCAGAGGGTCAAGTCTTTATGGTTGGACCTCTGGTCACCTTAGAGAAAATCCCTCGACTTGAAACGACAAATTCTTCTTTGGACATCGATCTCATAGGAATCGCCAAGAACAACAATGAAACAAGTATGAGAAATGTTTCATCGCGATCAAAAGAAAATCATGAAAATTGACAACATGCCATTACCACTAAACCATATATGTGACCTGTGCTGGCAAAATGAATCACAATGATCAAATTTTCTAAAAAAAAAAAAAATTGTTGCATGTAGTTTATATGTTCTCATTCTCTATTAAAAGAAATTAAAAAGAATGATGTATGATTTGTTGGAATCAGATAAAAATGACTGAGCTACATATTTTTGATGTCGACAGAGTCAGCAAAGTCAATTTCGAGAAAAATGGAGTTAAAGTTTTCTGAAGTTAACAAATCAAAATCACAGATTTTGAAAACCAAAGCATCTTTTTCTTCAGTTCTTTTTCTTAATAATAATTACTATGTTATAATATAAGTAATTACTTTTATTTATTTTTGTTATTATAAGAAAAAAAAACAGTAGAAAAAAATATAAGAAACAAATAAATGCATTACCTTTTTCATTTTACATATAGATTATTAAAACTACAAAAGCAAAACAAATAATCAAATGTAAAAATCCCTTTACTGTATTTATTACAAATAAATTGATTATTAAAACTACAAAAGCAATTACATCTAAAGCAGCGATTGATTCCCTGTTTTCTTTTATTGTTAGATTAATATTAATGAGACAGACGGCTGATATATTAAGACAGACCGTAAAGCACGGATCTAATATAATGTTACACATCAGATGACTTTCCCTAACAGTTCCCCAAACCTTCATTTAAGACAGGACATAGATATGTTTGCTTGGATACAGAATACTGTAATTTTGTATATATGTGTATATTTATCGGGATTGCGTGTTTCGGATGACAGTCAGCGTGAGAAGCGGAGAAGAGGTGCTCCTCTCATAAAACGTACAAATAAAAGTAATTAAACATCTAAAATTATTATTTGGAGCATTGGCGTCACTAGACGAGTGCTTAATGATCAACTTTTTTTTTCGAAACCCTCAAAATCGACTAAAATTTTTCACTTTTTTTTTCCCTGTAGCACATGTGCGTTCTGACTCATTTTGTCAGCATGGGTCACATATACTTTCTTTTTTGTTGTTGTTGTTTTAACATAGTATTGCTGTCTGTTTCTGTCACACAGAATCAGCTGCTGTGGCTTTCATGAGCTACAACACGATGGAGAATCTACTGAAGCCAGACTTCTTCAACACATCCAATGACATGATTAAAACCATGATGTCCACTGTGATCTCAGCTACTCTTCCCAAAACCACCAACACTAAACTAACTAAACCAGTCAACTTCACCCTCAGACACATCAGAGTGAGAGACTGAAATGTGTTTTTGTTTTATCAGAGCACTGATGAACATCTGAACACATCTAATATTCAGTGTTCTAAGATATTCTTCTTTTTTTTTTGCAGGAGTTTGATCCCAGCGGTTCTCTGTTCTGTGTGTACTGGAATATCAGCGAGTGGATTGTAGATGGTTGTTCTGTTTTAAAGACCACCAGCAGCTACACTGTGTGTTCCTGTGATCATCTGTCCACATTCGCTCTCATCATGCAAACCAGCCGCCGTCAGTCAGAGGTACAGAACATTTCTAGTGAACACTGAAGAACAGCACAGATTTGACACTCATGTTCTCTCACATGTTTTCTCAGAGCGACCCACTGATGGCGCTGTTGAATTTGGTGTGTGTGATCGTGGGGCTGGTGTTCTTCAGTTTGGCCCTGTTGACCTTTGCTCTTTGTCAGTGGAGTCCTGGAGTGAATAATGTGGCTCGAATCAACATCTGCATCAGTCTTCTGTTGGCTCACCTTCTGTTTCTGCTCACACAGCGGTTCCTGAGCCTCATACAGCATAAGAAGGTGAGAATGATGAAGGAGCCCAACATCTCAGCACAGCCTCACTGAGAATCATCATAACCGTCTCTCATGGTCTCCAGGTGTTGTGTGCCGTGATCTCAGGCCTTCTGCACTTCCTCTTTCTCTCCGGCTTTGTGTGGATGTTCATTGAAGCTGTGCTGCTCTTCATCTGTGTGAAGAACCTATCACAGATCCGCTCCAAAAAGAGGGAAGTGCTTAGCAGTGGATTCCTGTGTGTGATTGGATATCTGGTTGCTCTGGTTGTGGTGTGTGTGTCTGTCGGTCTGGTTCCTGAAGGCTACGGCAGCAAACAGTGAGTTTGGGATATTTAAAAATTGATTAGATGAAATAAAGACTTTAGTTGGACTGTCAGCTGACAGATCTTTTGAAACAATGCTGCTCTCTGATATATACAATTTTATGTATTTCAAAGTCACTCAGAAGATTAAAATAAATTTAGATTTTTTTAATGCCTTTTCCAACAGCTGCTGGATTAAAATGGATAAAGGTTTTTTCTGGAGTTTTCTGGGTCCTGTTTGTGTCATACTAGCCGTAAGTTCTAGGTACAGACATTTTTCACTTGGGCTGTTGAAGCAAAGATAATTAAAGTGAACCTTTCTCCTTATTTCTGCAGATAAACACGATCCTCTTCTTTAGAGTCATCATCAGTCTGAGCTCAACTCTCAAAAGTCTAAATGCTGAAGTTTCACAGATGAAACAAACCAAGTATTATGCATTATAATGTATTCTACCACTCTTAATAAAGTAACATGAAACAATGAAGACACACAAAGTCTTTCTTTCTCTGTTTCTCTGCAGGATCATGGTGTTTAAAACACTGGCTCAGTGTGTGGTTCTTGGTTGCTCCTGGATTCTGGGTTTCTTCACTAATGGCAGTAAGGTGCTGGAGATCCTCTTCCTGATCTTAAACTCCCAGCAGGGAACCTTCATCTTCCTGATCCATTGTGTCTTCAATAATGAGGTCAGGCATAATTTTCAACATTACCTGATCCTTGTGCTCCTTATAAACTCCATCCATCTCTGAGATAAACAGTAATACCTCTGAAATTTATTTAAACTTATGCCTCTGACAATAATAACAGATCAGTGTCTGAAGCACACATGTAAATAAAGTAGAGATGTATTGCTGTCCAGAGGGATAGTTTGACAGGATGGGGGATGGGGGGGGGTAATTACAATTATATACTATACTGTAATTATTGTCACAGTTATGGACCTTTTGTTGTGTTTTAGAGCCCATCCACACAGAGATGTGTTTAGCTGTATATGTAAAAAGTTTTGTATCAAATCAACGTTTTGTACAGACGGATCCGGTATTAAAAATGCTTGAAATGGTTGAAACCACTATTTTTTTTAAACCAGGTGCCAGAGTGGATGAATCTGAATATGACACCCTGCTGCTGGCAGAATTACAGCACCACATACTGGTCTGGCATAGGGTTGTCACGATACCATAAGCTCCAACTCTTCTTCTCCGTTTTTCGTGTATCTCTGTGGCAGAATTACAGCACCACATACTGGTCTGGCATAGGGTTGTCACGATACCATAAATACATATTACGATACTATATCAACTGAAGTAGTATCGCGATACCATGCGAACTGAGAGATAATTTAAGGCCGGTTTCACACCACACGTGTAAGCAGGACATAAACACCAAAAAACTTTTTTTTTTTTGGTGCTTAGGTTAACCAGGTTTGTAGTATTCACACCACACGCAGAGGAAGTTCCGTGATTCAAACTGTGAAAAAATAGACTTTTGTAAATGCATGAAAACACATCCAGTGTTTCTCACAGACTTAGGCTGATGATACACGGAGCATCTTTTTGGGCAATGTTGCCATTAACAGGCAATCGGGTGAGACACAGGGCCCACAACCGATCTAAAGTATCCAGATAGAAATTTGCTGATCATCCTCACTGGGTTAGTGCCCAAGCAACATTGCTCAAAAAAAGTTGCCCAGCAAAATTGCTTAAAAAGTTGCCCCGTGTATCATCAGCCTTACACTCTATGAGCCCTATCATATACCATGCGCAATGCGTTGTCAGGCGCAAAGCAAGTGTTTTTTGCTAGTTTCAGCCCAACGCAGTTATTATTTTCACGTCCTATGCCAGGTTGTTTAAATAGCAAATACATTTGTTCCCATTTGTGCACCCATGGGCGTGCTGGTCTGAAAACAAGGTGTGTTCAGGCCCATTGTGAAATAGAACACAAAAAGAATACACCTCTCACCAAACCAAACCAAACCTAAACTAAAGTCAATGGCACAATTTTTTTTTTTTTTGTTAATTAAAGAGTAATTAGTAATATGTGCCTATAGGCGGGTGAACAACATGCGTACACTCTGCTTATTTAAACACACAGGGACACGCAGCAGTGCACAAACATGCCAAATATTAAAAATGAAAAGATTACAATGTTAACGGTTATTATTGTGCCCTGTAGATTGTCTGTGCACGAGCAGAACCTTTCCTCTCTGGAAAAGCATTCAGTCTTTGCTCTTGCAAATTCCACCATGTAAATGGCGAATCCGCCATGGTGCACGTTACACCCAAAACACACCCATGACTCCTTAAGAGAATAGGTACAACCCTTTTGGACCATCGTTAAACTAGCAAAAGTGGATTCGCCAATTGCTTTAGACCATGCACTTAGATCATTAAAATATGGCCCTAAGTGTGGCGGCACCTCCCCCGGGGGAAAAATATATATGTATGTGATGTAAATATAAAACAGGAGACGGGCTTATTGAAAATGCAAATCAATTCTCTGCCAGCAGGAGGCGCTTTAGGAGTGGCAGAAATAGCAGTTTCCCCAATAACGGCTGTAATCAAAACAGCACTGCGCTCATGAACGCTACTTTATCAGGCATTATAGGAAAGATGAAATGGAAATGAAATCAAAACTTTTCTGAAGACAATCTGTTCTCATGTTTATTCAACAAAGTCAAAGAATTTTGGAAAATCTATTTGTGGCGTTTAGTGTTGATATTGTGGCAGGCCGCCACAAATAAATTAATGTTTGGGAAACAATGTTTGGGAGTTTTTGCCCAAATTTCTAAGACTCGTTTCAATGATTAAAACTATAGTTTACTGTATATGTATATCTTAACATTAAGATTACTTTCATGATACGAACTACACTATACAGGATGTTATATGCCAGTGTGGAAGCACAATGAGCATGTTTGGCTCCGCTTTGCATATGCACAGCTTCTGCGCTGCCTCCGCTCTGCTTGCCCATCCAATGTGAAACAGGCGTAAGGTGTGAATTCTACACAGCATTTTGTGACATTTAAGGGCACCACAGAAGGGCGACAGGACAAAAAAAGACGCTTTTGTATTTTTATTTGAAGGCACAAGTGTTCGAACATTTTAGCGACTGCTCCACATACATTACTTACGGTTGAACTGTAATGACAATTCTTCCGTTTAAAAAAATACTGTGGCAGTGTTTTGGATCCTTAGTATCGCGATTCTACCATCGTACTGGTAAACCGTGCAACCCTAATGTACGTATACTACATCAAGTCGGTTTCAGTGGTTTTGTGTCTATGCAAATATTTACGGAATATTTATGATGCTGTGTTTACAGATTTTATTTTTTTGAACAAAGAAAAAAAAAAAGATTGGATACGGAAAGCTCTGGCTTAGTGTGGATGTGACCTTAAGGCTTCTACACAATGCATGATTTTAGCAATCCTTTAAGATCTTTGCAAATCACACTGTGCGACATGGATTTGATAAACTTGTATGCAGACTTTACAATGATGACACCTATTGACTCATAGGCTCATATATTAATGACGCACATTAATATAGAAGAATAAAACTTCATCAGTATGCGCTAGTGGTAAACAAAAAGAGCATGATGAGTCAAAGTTTGAAAGCTGTAGTTTTCATGTGTGCTGAAAAAGTGGAAGTGGCGAAAGAGGAAGGGATAAGAGCTTGAGGTAAGCAGTTTTACGTTTCAGTGCCATGTTGTGTTGATTTTATTTCGCATTCTTATTGGCTGCTCAGTAAAAGTGAGACGTAGAAGCAAACACACATTGCGATGATCATGCTGAATTTCTGACACTGCCAGACAATGATCGTAGGCTATCTTTGGTCGAAAGACCGTGACAACGGGCGTCTTTGGGGTGGAGTGGGGGGATTTGGGGGGATCACATTATGTGGTTACGTGAAACCATTTAATTACATCTCCATATCATCTGTATTCAACAATAAACTAAAACAAAGCATTATAAATAAACAAAACTCACCATAATTATCAGTGGGAGCACTGGGCTTGTTTCCCTGCAATGATACGATCCCAACGAGGAGGGATGGGTGACAGTGAGACTCGAAGGGTGTTGCAGATGTCCAGTCTGCTCCGTAACTTTGTTTTAGTGGCTGTGAGCACAGAAAAACCCACTTCGCAAAGGTATGAAGTTGGAAAAAGAAGTGAAAATTTCAGAGCCTTCGCAGCGATCTCTGGATAGTCTGTCTTTGTTTTACTCCAGAAGCCTACAAGAGAGGATGTCTGAAACATACTTTTAAGCCCACCGTCATTTCAACTCTTCACAGGGTACATCTGCAAATGGGTCACGGAGCCATTCCTTATCAATTCTTGGAACATTTGCTTTGGGAAATAGTGCTCAAACTCAGCTCACAGCAAAGCTATATGATTCCACACCACAATTGAAACATAAGGCCCAGGTTCTTTCTTTCCAAAATGTCCAGACAATGTTGGAAACATCAAATGTGCCCTTTGGCACTTGTTGTCCCCACAATTGCAACTTGGCTTTGAATGCAGACACTTTGTCTGCCAATTTGTTGTCATTCTCCCCTGCAGTGACAAATTAGGTTCATTCAGCAGGTTGAACGTGTCACAAAGGTACGCAAGTGTACCAATCCATTACTCGTCACTGACAGTAGTTGCCCCCCCAAGCTGTTCGAAAAGACGGGAGTTGAGGGTATTTGCTTTGATTGCTTCCATTTCTTCTCAAAGCTGTTCGAAAAGATGGGAGTTGAGGGTATTTGCTTTGATGGAGCACACACATAATATATCCTCTGCACATAGTCTTGAAATATATATTGCACATAAAGCAATAAAAAGTATTATTATTATTATTATTATTATTATTATATCATCCATTCTTCGTGTGACAGTTGTAGCCGAAAGAGGAATCTGATCCTATCTTATTAGTTGCAGCTTCGCCGATCATTTCATGGAAAATGTCACAGCAAAATTAGTTCTTACCCGATGGTGTGAAGGGCTTCTTAGCTTTAGCGATACAGTCAGCCATCAGATGTGGTTGCTTTTATTATTTGCTGTTGCCCCATTTGTTCACTTTTTTTTTCCTTTCAGTGCTGGGTGTTTAGTTTCAAGATGCCGTGGCAGTTTTGAGGGCTCCACTGACTCATTACCTAATGTTTATATTATTTTATATTATACACATGGGGTTTGGAGCTTGTGAATTGCCATGTGCCTATATCACTCCCAGACACCTGTGACAATTATAGGTATTAAAAAATAAGATGCTAATTTGTACATTTTTTGTTGTTATTGTTCTGAATCGAATGTGAGTTTTTGAGTCATTTGAGTCATAATGAATCAGACAAAAATGCTAAAGTCCCCCTCTATTGCACAAATTGGTAATGTCCAACTATTGCTTAGCACTTTCACCAACAGCTTTATGACTGCCGTTTGACGTAGTGGATTATTTTGCATTGCTGGTCAAAGACAGACACTTTTCCCGAATATCATCATAATTTCAAATGTGATATTGAAAAGTAAAATTAACAAAAACATAATTTAAAGTGTCATTCATTTTAGACACAATATTGTCTGTTTTTGCTATTTCAACAACTAAAATAGTTCCAAACAAAACCACAGCAGAACCGTTGTTTCTTGAGCAACACTGTGGTGTTTGTTTCATTCCAGAATAGATCTGCCAGATTAATACCGGATTCAAGGTAAATATAACCAAAACAAAACACACACACAAAAAAACAGATAGATAGATAGATAGATAGATAGATAGATAGATAGTTTTCTTCAAACACATTGCCTGTCCTTCTCTTGGTGTCGGTTCATGAGTTCAGAGGTTACATTGATCTCATTAAGTAACTCAGCTCCTCTCGTCTCATTCTTGTCCAGGTCAGGCAGCAGTACAGGAAGTTCGTCAGATGTCTTTGGAGTGGACAAAAACAACACTGAGAACTACAGAATCATGTTCAGAGAGTAAAACATACTGATCAAGTGCCAATGTTATACAGATTATTATATATAATAGTTGCTGCTCCTTCCTGCAAATGATAGAAAAACATGTTATTCATTCATTCAGGATTTTCTTGGTGAAGGGTCAACAAACATATTTTTAGAGATTCCTCAAAATACCTAACTTAAACATTTTCATGTAAGTGCTGTCTACATAAGTAACTAAAATGTTTCCTCTGCATGGACCTCTTTTAGACTATATTACTTTAAATATTAATATGCCTCATACAAAATATGTCATATAAATGCAAAATGTATTTTCAGGAGGGAGGGCCGCAGGTTTTAAAGGTATTGTGATACATTTAAAACTATAAAAATAACTACATAATCAGATAATGTCTAACATTCAAAATGAGTCTGTATTGTCATGTGGCTTGAATTTTCTATTAAAACGTGTGAATGACTAGATTGCACTTTACTTTTGTTCAGGTCACATTCTTTTTTTTTTTTTTATCATTTGAAGTTTTGTTACAAAATATCTTAAAACAATAAACAGTAATATAATAATTTTATTTCAACTTTGTATGTGCACACTTTCCATTCATTTTACAACATGAGCAAATAATCAAGGTTTAAAGCGTGCGTCTGACTTAAATGTCCATCTTATTGAGAAAGTTAAGCAAATAATGTTGCAATTATCGTGATGGGTTGCATTGAGCTGAGACCAAACCTAATGATCAATTATTAGCAGCTGCCAATGTGGGCTAAAACTGACAAACACTTATAGGAAATTAAACAAAAATTCATTGTGTAGAAGGTTTTTTAAAATACATTACAAAGGAACTGGACCTGTGAGCTATTTTCATATATACATTTGTATATGAATTTGAATTTGTGGTTTCCTTATCAGGATGGTAAACAAATAAAACGTCTCTATAAACATCTAAACACACAATATTGTCTCAGTTAATCGGTCATTTGTGTCAGTGAGGATCATTGTATATCAGCTCACATCAGGTAAGATCTTTCTGCTCATAATGTTCTTCATCAGTCACTGTAAATCAAACATACTGCAGTATGCGTTGATGTGTGATTTGTGTGTAGTGTCATTTGAGTAATTAGATTCATGTTCTGACAATGTCAGGGCTCTTAAACCCTTTTACACTTTAAAAAATTATGAAATTATGAAAACTGGTTGAAATTGAAATACATGCCTACCCTTATATTATCAATGCACTCTACAGTTACTATTAAGAATACTGTAAAATGTTGTAAATAAGTTATAGATGTCAGTCTTTCGGTTTTCGGATGTCAAAGTTTGTAGTGCACTTGGAGTTATTTTTTTTTTATTTTTATTTTTATGTTTTTTGAGATTATAAGATGATTTGTTTATGATCTGTTTAGGCCTACTGCGTTTTTGGATTATTTTTTATTCCGTATTTAATTGCCCACCATGAAAATAAATATCCTTGTCAACTTTTTAATCTTTTTAACACATTAATCTCTAAAGAAAACTCCCCCTCACTTGTAAATTTATAAATTCAATGGAATTTTCTGTGCGTGTTTGAAACAAAGAAAAAATAAACAGAACTCATTCATCGATAAAAAAAAATAAACCACACCCCTTTTGAACTGTAAAGGAAACTCCTCCTCTGGTCTGGTTTTTGGATAAAGAGAAATACACCAGACTGTCAAAATTGTCAATGGCTTCCTCTCTTCATAAAGGTGATTTTTCTTGTCATGATCAGCATGTTAAGACTAGTTTACAGTGTCCTTATGAACTTTTAAATAATGAATGTAGTTAGTGCAGATTCAAAATAAAATCTTTTCTTTATGTTTTATGACAGGTCTTATAAGAGCTCTGACTATCATATCTTTCATGCCGTGTAAGTATAAACTTTTTTTTTTTGCTTTTGTGCCTTCTCACTGATGTAATGACTGGTTCCACTTCACATCACTTCATGTGTGTTGATCAATCCCACAAACATCCGTATGCCGACACAATCCTGTTTGGAAGGAGTTAATTTGTGTGTGTTACATGTTTGATTTGCATGTTTGTTAAAGTATCTGAAAGTGTTTGGTCTTCAGATTTAAGTTTCAGTTTGTTAGGCCAGTTGACTGTTATTTGACTGTGCCCTTTGTAATTTGCTGATTAATTGATTCATTTGTTTTTAATAGTATTTTTTTTAAGTGTCTTAGCATTTAATTTGGTGTTTACAACTGTCACACCAGAGATGACTACAACAGGCATTCAATTTAATTCAAGTTTATTTGTATATCGCTTTTTACGATACAAATCATTGCAAAGCAACTTTACAGAAAATTAAGTTTCTACAATATTTAGTAGTAGCTTATCAGTGATGACTGTCAGTTTATGTGCATACGGCAGAAATGTTCGGAAAAATCTTTAAAAGAGGTAAACAAACGATTAACGATTAACACTATTAACAGCAATTATGCAATCAAACTTATAGCAAAATGTGGTAGTTCTGTATGTTGTCTCTGGGTTACCATCATCTGAGGTCCTCTGAGGGGTTGGCATCATCTCTTCTCAGGTGTTTCTGGATCCAGACTGGAGCTTGTGTAAATCCTAGTTACCACGGGATGTAAATCCTGTGGCAAAACAGAGAAGAGACATAATTAGCGTAGCTGCTGTTCCAGCCAAGTAAAATTAATTAGTTTAACCCAAGCTAAAGAATAATAATGCGCATTTGATCAGATATAACTGTAGTCCAAAATTATGAGATGCATTATTTGAATGCTTGGCCAAAGAGGTGTGTTTTTAATCTAGATTTAAACAGAGGTAGTGTGTCTGAACCCCGAACATTATCAGGAAGGCTATTCCAGAGTTTGGGAGCCAAATGCGAAAAAGCTCTACCTCCTTTAGTGGATTTGCTATCCTAGGTACTATTCAAAGTCCAGCGTTTTGTGACCTTAGGGAGCGTGATGGGTTGTAGCGTGGTAGAAGACTAGTTAGGTACGCAGGAGCTAAGCCATTAAGGGCCTTATAAGTAAGTAATAATATTTTGTAACTGATACGGAACTTTAATAGGTAGCCAGTGCAGAGACTGTAAAATTGGGGTAATATTATCATATTTTCTTGACCTGGTAAGGACACTAGCCGATACATTTTGGACTACCTGTAGCTTGTTTATTGAGGATGCGGGACAACCACCTAGCAGTGCATTACAATAGTCCAATCTAGAGGTCATGAACGCATGAACTAGCTTTTCTGCATCAGAAACAGGTAACATGTTTCGTAGCTTGTCAATGTTTCTAAGATGGAAGACTGCTGTTTTTGTAACATGGTAAATATGATTTTCAAAAGACAAGTTACTGTCTAATATAACACCCAGATTTTTGTTAGTAGAGAAAGTAACAGTACATCCGTCTAATAGCAAATTGTAATCTACAAGATTCTCTGTAATGTTTTTTGGTCCAATAAGTAATATCTCTGTCTTATCTGAATTTAATAGGAGAAAAATTATTGGTCATCCAATCTTTTACATTTTTAACACACTCTGTTAGCTTAGATAATTTTGAAGTTTCAACTGGTCTTGTTGAGATATATAGTTGAGTATCATCAGCATAACAGTGGAAACTAATATCGTAATTTCTAATGATATTACCAAGGGGCAACGTGTATATTGAAAATGGCAGAGGATCTAGGACAGATCCTTGTGGCACTCCATAATTTACTGGTGATAAATGAGATGACACCCCATTTAAATAAACAAATTGGTAGCAATCGGATAGGTAGGATCTAAACCATCTTAAAGCCTGCCCTTGAATACCTGTATAGTTTTGTAATCTATCTATGAGTATGTCGTGATCTATGGTGTCGAACGCAGCACTAAGATCAAGTAAAACTAGCAATGAGATGCAGCCTTGATCTGATGCAAGAAGCAAGTCATTTGTAATTTTAACAAGTGCAGTTTCTGTGCTATGATGGGGCCTGAAACCCGACTGAAATTCTTCATAGAGATCATTTTTTTTGCAGGTAGGAGCACAATTGAGCAGACACAAGTTTTTCTAAAGTTTTAGACATAAACAGAAGATTTGAAATGGGTCTGTAATTTGCCAGTTCATTAGGATTTAGTTGTGGTTTCTTAATAAGAGGCTTAATAACCGCCAGCTTGAATGGTTTTGGAACGTGACCTAAAGATAACGACGAGTTAATAATATTGAGAAGCGTTTTTTCTGCTACAGGTAACAACTCTTTCAGTAATTAATGGGTACAGGATCTAATAAACATGTTGTTGGTTTAGATGCAGTGATAAGTTTTTTTTAACTCTTCCTGTCCTATAGTTGTTAAGCACTGCAGTTTATCTTTGGGTGCGATGGATAAAACTAAAGTGTTAGACGCTCTAGAATCTACATTTGTTATTGTATTTCTGATGTTATCTATTTTATCAGTGAAGAAATTCATAAAGTCATTACTATTTAACTGTGAGGGAATATTTAGATCGGGTGGCGTCTGGTTATTTGTTTATCTAGCCACTGTGCTAAATAAAAACCTTGGATTGTTTTGGTTGTTTTCTATGAGTTTGTGGATATGCTCGGCCCTGGCAGTTTTTAGAGCCTGTCTATAACAGACATACTGTTTTTCCACGCAATTCTAAAAACTTCCAAGTTAGTTTTTCTCCATTTGCGATCAAGACTACGAGTTTCTTTCTCGAGAGCGTGGGTATTACTGTTGTACCATGGCACAGTATGTTTTTCTCTAACCTTTTTCAATTTGATGGGGGCAACAGCTTGTGCCCATGTTGGCAGTCATTTTGTCTAGTTAGTGTGTATTTATGGGTACACAGAGCAGTTGAGATAAATCAGGCAGGTTATTTGTGAATCTGTCTTTGGTGTCTGGAACAATAGTTCTGCCCGGACGATAACGCGAAGCTATATAATTATTATCATCAATACGCAGAATGCACGATACAAAGAAATGGTCAGTAACATCATCACTTTGAGGTACGATATCTATGTCAGTAAGATCGATTCCATGCGATATAATTAAATCTAGCGTATGATTAAAACGATGATATTATTGTCTGTCTTGATATGTTGGCTGAAATTTGGCCTTGATGTGTCTGGAACTTTAAATTGAACTGAACTATTGTGATGGCAAGTTTTGCATTACTTCTGTTCTCAGAGAATTGGAGTTGGACCTGTATTAGAATATAAATCTTGGTAAATCAACATGTTTCTTGTGATTCTAGTAATATTAATAACGGCTGCTAGTAATGTTCATTTGTATAACTCAGGATTGGCAGTTCTGCCTACCTTTCATGGTGTTAATATTTTACTAATGCTAAATAAAAAGAGATAGAAATGTCTTCAGCTGAACGTTTTTAAGAAATATGTTAATTTCTTAAAAAGTTATTTTTTTAATTATTATTTTTATTTTTTATAACAGTTAATCTGTCTGACCCCTGTGACAACTACACTGTGCTGAATGAATCATGGAGAGCCACCACTAATAATGATACATCAGTCATTAAGTGTGATTTCTTAGTCACCTGGAGCGGCTGGTATCGTCTCTTTATTAACAGTTTAAATGCTCAGATCCCAGACACATGTGTTGAAGTCTATAGATGTAGCACCCATATTCCCCTGTGGATACCTGCTGGACACCCAGCAGTTGAGGATGGAGTTGTCACTCGAGATGTCTGTGGTCACTGGGACAATTACTGCTGCTATTATGGGTCTTTTCCCATTAAAGTCAAAGCCTGTCCAGGAAATTATTACGTCTATGAGCTGGTTAGTCCAACTAAATGCAGTGCAGCATACTGTGCAGGTGATTATATTTACATGAGCTCTTTCTATACATTCATGATATTTGTTTCTCTGTTCATTAATCACTATTTTAATTTTCTTTAATTAAATTTTATTCTTTTTTATTCTTTTTTTTTTTAATTTATTTATTCATTTAAACTTTCAGATGTTAGCAGCATAAACACCAGCTCTACAGCCGTCACACCTGTGACCAACTTAACTGGTAATGTAACTGTGACTCTATTGGCTTATTTTCTGGCCTGATGCAGATTTGTACCACTGAATGAATGTGTGAGTGAGTGTGTTTGTGTCAGTAGGTTAAGACTTTAGAAAGGTAGTTAAGGGCTTACTTTATTTCCAAACCACCATCTCTGACTCCACATAAACACTGTGTGATATGATCATTTTGCAATAAGTAAATGCAGGACAGGTGTTAAAACACTGATATTCACTAGGTCAGTGTGTTTTATTTGCACAGAAGCTGCACCTGAAGTGGCCAATTTACCAGAAAAATATAACAGCCTCTTTTGGGATTTTGAGGCCTAAAATGGCAGAATTTGTGATGATATTTGTGCCATTTTTGTTTGTAACTTTACTACTGTTTAAAATACTCTTGTATTCAGTTAATGAGAGCAGACTGAAAGCAGGAAACTGTGGTCCTTTTTTGTCTGATATCCATCTGATATTTATGAGAAATTAATTTCTACTCACCCAGGCAGCATAGTTGCATTAATATAGAATATAATCCACAAAACAACTTGTCAAAAAAGTTGTCAAAATTGCTTTTCTAAGCTTTCAAACTTTTAAGAGCAATGATAAAACAGGCTATATATATATATATTGGGGAACACCTCTTAATTATTGAATTTAGGTGTTTCAATCAGACCTATTGCCGGCTATATATATATATATAGGGGCACACCTCTTAATTATTGAATTTAGGTGTTTCAATCAGACCTTATTGCCACTGGTGTATATTTCAGGTAGATTTTTAAAGTGTGGATCTGTGCACACTGTAATGGCTAATAATACTCACAATCCAATGCACTTTGGTGAAGGATTCGGTTCAGAACTACAAACACGAATAAAAATCGTTTGAAAAATCTTACAAACATGGCGGGTGTGCACGACCAACAGTTACTGTAAGTAGGGAGGTTTAGATAAAGGGGTTTGTATTACTAATAATCAGCATTTAGCCTGGTATATATATATATTTCAATATTTTCTGTGTTATATTTCATGTGCAACAACCATGTAAACTTTTATAAACATCCAATATGGTAGGTAGGAAGTCTTTTTTAAAATAGTATATGGTAGTATAATATAGGAAGTCAAATTTAACTACATATGCAACCAAAACCATGTAAACGTTTTAATAACATCCCACCATGTAGAGGATGTAAATTGTGACAGGATGATTGACAAAATGACTTCCTCACCAAAAGAGTACATACTTTAAGGGTGTAGTATAAGTAGGCACATTGTGTCACAGCAATAGTGATGGGCAAATGAAGCCTGATGAAGCACATACCCTGCGCCTCAATATGCCTCCTTATACTACGCCTTTAAAGTATGTTCTCTTTTAGTGAAGAAAAAGTACACACGTTTGAGTGTGTAGTAGAAGAGTAGGCAAGCTTTGGGACATACTATTACGTCACACATTTGCGTCTTTAAAGGACCGCTCTGTCGTGTCTGTTACACGCACCCTGTCACTGGCCTGTCAATCATCTTGTAACAGTTAACATCCTTCACATTTCATTTCATTTAACTTCCTACCGCACTGGAGAGAAAATAAGTAGGTTGTTGATCTGCCAATCGCGGGTCTTTCATGCTGAGAACTTTGCTCATATTTTCTGCATAATGCATTTTAAAGTTACAACCAAATGGATGTTTATAAAAGTTCACATTGCTGTTGCAGATGAAATATAAAACGGATAACAATAAATAAATATTTTTTACTAGGTTAAATGTTGATTATTAGTAACTCAAACCCCTGTAAACTTGTAAACCTCTCTACCTGACCGTCGATCGTGCGCATCCACCACATTTGTAGTTTTTCTTATAAGTTTTATTCGTGTTTGTAGTTCTGGACCGAATCCTTCACCAAAACCAATGGATTGTGGGCAGTTTTAGCCATTAGAGTGTGCATGGATCCACACTTCAAAAATCGACCTGAAATAGAAGACCATCCGTGGACTTTTGGTATACTCTTTTCAACATACTACGCTTTGGGACACACTTATTCTAATCTCACATACTATTTAGGATGGATAGTATGAACATTGAGACACAGGGTGAGACTTTTCTCTGACTGTTTCGGGAAAAGATTCAAACCATCCAAAAAGACCGAGAGCAGCCACCACACATTACATAGGGCAGTGGTTTTCAACCACATTCCTGGAGGACCCCCACAACTGCACATTTTGAGCAGTGGTTCCCAATCCTGGTCCTGGAGAACTTAGGAAACATGCAAAAATGTCACATTTTGAGCAGTGGTTGAGAACCACTGAATAGAGCATGGTTCCCAATCCTGGTCCTGGAAACCCCCAACATTGCACATTTTAGATGTCTCCCTATTCAAACACACCTGATTCGTTCATTTCTGGAGGCATCAAATACTCCAAGTAGAGATGGCGAGATGAAGACTCATGAAGCTTTAAGCTTTTCAGCGAAGTGGTTGACAAAAGGGTTCATTTCTGGAGGCTTCATTTGCTCACAATACCACCTAGTGGCCAAAGAGTGCAAAAAAAAAGCAGATATATTAAAGGCAGAGGTGTAAAGTCCAGGGGTCAGAAAGTAAAAGTCCTGCAATATGTTTATTCCACCCATGAACTCAGCAGCTGATTTCACCAGAGTAGGAACCAACTCATTCCTTTCAAGTCACAAACTTGTCTTAAGTCAAATCACAAGTCCTCAAAGAGTTAAAGTCAATGAGATAATTAAGAGACCAATTAAATAATGATTGTGCATTAGTGATGAACACCTGCTGTTATTGAGCATTACAGAGGATCGGATGCTGATGTTTTATTGGTTAAAATGATGCCACCATCATGGAGATAAGTGTTTGCTTCAGTTGGGCACTTGACCCTTGACTTTTTGTGTTAGATATATTTCTGTAAAACTGAATATGCTGTTATAAAGCAGTGAAATCAGTGCTGTGCAGAAAACAGCTATTAGCTGCTTTTACATGATGAAATAATTATTAGGTACCACCCTGGTTATTTCCTAAACAACTTTATTTCATTTATGTGTTCAGTATTTAAATAACCAACCTTGTGGAACTGCAACTTGCAAATGAACTGTTGGTTTAATAGTTATAATGAATATAAATATTAGAACTCTAGTTCTTATAAAACACACAGACATCATGACCCAGCATATGAATCTCAACAATGGTGACAATCAACAAAATGCTTCATGCTGAAGTGCATGCTGGGTAACACCATAGTAAAAACTCCCATCATGCACTGCAGCATGAGTAATTATTGTCACCACTGTTGAGAATCATATGATAAGTGCTCTTGTTTAAAAGCCTGAGCCTGTACAACTTTTCTTTTTTTTTTCCCAATATTTAAGAATTACAGTAGTATTTGTTTAATATAACTATTTTGTAGTTCAGTAATAGCTGAATATCAGTTAACAAACCAAAGAGAGACCCCTTCATGAGGTTCATTTCAAAGCAAAAAAGTGTAATTTAATTTGCTATCTCAAGCTTTTAATTCAGCAATGTGTTAACATTTACTATGTAACACAACTGCAATGGCTTAAAAGCAAATTACTTTGAATTATTAAAAGGGTCAAGAGCCCAACTAAAGCAAACACTGATGTCCATGATGGTGGCATCATTTTAACCAATAAATCATCAGACCCTCTGTAATTCTCAATAACAGCAGGTGTTTATCACTAATGCACAATCATCATTCAATTAGTCACTTAATTATCTCATTAACTCTTTGAGGACTTGAGATTGACTCGCTTGTGACTTGAAAGGAATGACTTGATTCCTCCTCTGCTGAAATCAGCTTGAATGGGTGGAATAAACATATGGCAGGACTTTTACTTTCTGACCCCTGGACTTCACACTTCTGCCTGTAATATATCTGCTTTTTTTTGCAGTCTTTGGCCACCAGGTGGTATAGTGAGCAAATGAAGCCTCCAGAAATTAACCCTTTTGTCAACTACTTCGCTGAAAAGCTTAAAATTTCATGAGGCTTCATCTCGCCATCACTAACTCCAAGACCTCAAATGTGTGTCAGATAAGAGAGACACCAAAAACATGCAGTGCTGGGGGTTCTCCAGGACCAGGGTTGGGAACCACTGACATAGAGTGTTGGATGCGCGGCCATATGTAAACAACAGGATGGATTGCACAGTTAATGTACTACTGAAGATGTTGTTCTACTAAATTATGATGTCTAAATCATGAAAAAAGCATGTGGAATCTGCTAAAATATATAGAGAAGGACTTAGTAAGCAGGAAAGGGCACAATATTTTGAGTAACTAAAGTTAATAGGTGGTAAAGATCCTTACGAGCTGTATTAGTTAAGCCAGTGGTTCTCAGTTGCAGTCCTCACAACCCCCCTCTGCACATTTTGTATGTTTTTCTTTCACTTCAGAAGTTTGTTCTGTTCGACCACAAATGTTGTACAAAGTGGACAACACAGGATGTGATTTTTGCCATGATTCCAGTTCAAAGGGAGCATATATGTTCCATTCAAAGGGCATTAAAATGTGTGAGACGTGAATTTAAATTGTATTTATTTACAGAGGTATATTATGTCAATTCACACTTCTCAAGTATGTTTCATCTGTGTATGAAGACGCTGCAGGCATCAACAGGCACGGCGCCAGGATTTTTTCTCTACCGGTGCTAAGGGGGGGCTAGGCCAATATTTGGGGGTGCTAAGAAAATAAATTATATTGATGACATCAGAGTTACTTCATAAAGAAATGGGGCTAAACCGGGGCTATTAAAAATTCTGACATGGCTATAGCCCCCCCCCCAGTCCCGGTGTAGGGCCATCACTGGGCATCAAATCAGGTGAATGAATGCTCCAAAGTGAATGGATTTCCAGTGCTCAGGGGGTAGGGAGCAATGAAGACTGTGCAGGGACCATGTCAATCGGAACACATTTCATGCAAGGAGCTAGTTATCTGAATCAGGTGTGTTAAACAAGAGACATGCAAAATATGCTGAGTGGGGGATCGCCAGGACTGGTTAAAATATTAGCCTTATATTTCACCTATCTGACAAGAAATAAACACAAATGTTGTAAAGATTCTTGCCCTGGAACTCCTGGTTCAGTTTGGCCAGCCACAAATGCCTTCTTTCCTCAGACAGATTTTTGCACACTTCTCTTTGATTTGTTTTAACTTTTGGCAGCCTATATAGTACTACAAATGTTTTTCCCAATCCGACCGATCTGTACAGCCATATATATAAATATATTATATATATATATATATAATAATGTATGTGTGTGTATGTGTGTGTATAAAATGTGTGTGTGTGTGTGTGTGTGTTGGATAACTACACTTTGCTTTACATTTTTTTGCCTTCATAACAGTGTATCACTCTGTTGACCCCTGCTATAACTAAACTGTGCTGGACGAGCCATGGAGAGCCATTAATAACACAAATGCTTCAGTCAAAAAGTGTGATGACTCGGTCACCTGGAGCGGCTGGTATCGTCTCTTCATTAGCGGTCTAAACGCTCATATCCCAGACACGTGTGTTGAAATCTATAGCTGCGGTACTGATTCCCCACTGTGGATTCGTGGTGGACACCCAACAGTTGAGGATGGAGTCGTCACTCGAGATCTCTGTGGTTACTGGGAAAATTACTGCTGCTTTTTTGTGTCCTTTCCGATTAAAGTCAAAGCCTGTCCAGGCAATTATTATGTCTATGAGCTGGTCAGTCCAACTAGATGCCCCTTAGCATACTGTGCAGGTAATTATATTCACATGAGCCATTTGCATTATTTGCGTTTGTTGATTCATTGATATTCAACAGGGTTTTTTTTTTTTTTTCTTTTTTTTTTTCTTTTTTTTTTTTTTTCTTTTTTTTTTTCAGCTGTTACTAACATCAGCAGCACTATTACAACAGTCAGACCAGAGATGAGCTCAGCTGGTAATGTAGTCTGATGTTTGGTCAGTCATGTATTGTGCTGTGATGTTTTGGCTGTAAATGAACAGACCTGTAGATTAAGATTTGAGCTTCTCTGTTAAACTTCTGTGCAAGCGAATATTTCAACCCAGGCTCATTCGAAATACTGCCCTAAATACATTTTTCTGCAACACTGTTATTACGTACCTGCACGTTTCGCGGCAGTTTCAAAGTGAAATATCCAGTGAGTAGCGCTAAAACACAGGTTCAATACAATTTTTTTTTTTTACGTTATACACTGTAAAAAGTGATACTCTATATTTACTCAATAAAATTGTGGCAACAGATTACAAGCAATATTATTAATTAATTTACAAGCAATCATTCAAAATGAGTAAAATAACATGAAAAAAAATAAGTAAAATGTATACAAAAATATTGGTTTTGTTGGACAGAAAACGAGAAGCACCTGGCTGCAGCCTGCATATAGAGGAGGGGTTGCACATGTTAACCCGCCCCATACCTACTCTGATTGTATTCGATCGTCTTTTCATAGCATATACATGATACTGAGATGTGTGCAAACATAGTTGGTGGGTACACTGTTAAAATAATAATACACTATATTTCCTTAATAAAATTGTGGCAACAGATTACAAGCAATATTATTAATTAAATTTAACACATAAGAATTCATTAGAATTAATCAAATGACATGCTTAGAAATAAAGAATAAGATCAGCTGGTGTTGTTTGTTTTGACATCATTTGATCTGGATTTATGAGTTGGTAGTGTCTTATCAACAACAGGTGTCCTGTAGTTGTAAAGTATAAGGTCTGATTATTAGAAGCATTTCTGATCAAAACATAAAAATAAAAATAAAAATCTTTCATTTAGGCACACAGACATCAATAATCATCAGGCAGAGAACCTCAACAGTGGTGACCATCAAAAAGCATGTTGCACTTCATTCTGGGTGCCACCAATCAAAACTCATTTATGGTTCCCATCATTGCTTTGCGGCATGAATAATTTATGAGATAAATTGTCTTAGATTTATTCTTACATATTTTCTTTTATTTTTACTTTTTTTATGCAATTTTTTAGTAGCTTGTTTTGCGATGCTTACAGTTCATCTGTTTATCTGAATATGCTCTTTGTCACCATTCTTGAGATTCATACCGCTGGTTCTTGATGTCACTGTGTGCCTAAAAGAAGGTTTCCTTTCCCCACTACTAACATTTTTTTTAATCAGAATATTCTTAAACTCTGGATTTTACAGAAAATTTGGGTTCTTCTATTGTTGAATTACAGGGGCTGCTATATTGGTCTATTTATAACACTCAGGCCAAACAATGGTTATGTAAAATCATAACCAATGCCCCCTGAACATCTTTACTCTTAGCATATCTAGCTGTTATAATTCAGTTACAACAACCATACAAAATGAAATATTAAAAAGTCAAGGGTCAAGAGCCCAACTAAAGCAAACACTGATCACTATAATGGTAACCATATACAGTTACCCTTTTCTCCTTCAGTGATTCTGTTTGTGAACTTTAGGTGTCTTCAATAACTCTATTTTGTGGGACTGAAGACACAAACTTCTGAACATGACAAGTAGGGGTAACTGCAGCCTGGAGCAATGGGCGTGCCAAAAGGTGGGGGCGTGCCGAAAGGTGTTGGGCGTGCCAAAAGGTTTCTCATTGGTGAAACGAAAGGTAGGGGGCGTGCTAAAAGGTAATGCGAAAGATGGCTGTAAAAAAAAAAAAAAAAAAACAAAGAGGCGAGCCATATACTCTTAATCGCAGATTAAAAGGAAACCATAAATTTAACATAATCCTATAAACCAAATTTAATTCTTCCAATGTAAAAATGGCGTTAATGATATTAAGAATATTTTTTTAAATTACTTTTGAAAGTACCTTCAAAAAACTTCTGCATGGCGCGGTTTACTGACGTCATCACCACCGCAAATTTAGGTCTTGATTTATCAATAATCAAAAACAAGTTACAATTATTTTTGAGAATACAAACGTCTCTTAACACGGTTAGTCACACTAGCTGTTCTTAAATTAAAGTCAAAAGTTGTATTTGTTAACATTAGTTAATGCACTGTGAAGTGAACTAACAAAAATAAACGACCAGCTGTATTTTTATTAACTTACAACGTTTAATAAACACTGTATCAAATGTATTGCTCATAGTTAATGTTAGTTAATACATCAGTGTCAACAAATGAAACCTTATTGTAAAGTGTTACCCTTGAAAAATGTTTTGCCTGATAGAGAAAGAAAATATAGAGTTTGACAAAACCACTAAATTATAAATTTAAAAATTAGTCAGAAGAGTTTTAGTAACCTTATGTTAACGTTGCATAAGCAAACAGACACAGCTTTATCCACTAAAACATTTATTTTTAGCTTTCAGTTTCAGTCGCCAATTCAAGTAAAAAAATAAATATATAGAATAGATAGATAGATAGATAGATTAATTACCAATCGTCATTCATTCATTCATTCTGTAGTAGCAGTCCATAGAACAAATCCAGCAACTCTCTTGTCTGAAAAGTGAAGACCCCCTTCTTTCCATGGCTACAGTATCCAGTGGTGTTTCTGTAGATGTGTCCACAGCCATCACACCTGCTGAGCTCAAACTCACTCTGTACACAGCAAAAAATCCAGAGTGAAATCAACTCTGCTGGGAGTACATGTGAGCCACAACTCAAGAGTGTGAAAGTGTTAAAAATAGGAGTGTTAAATTAACACTGAAGCGGAGTTAAAGTTAAAAGTGAGATAATTAAGTGATTAACTGAGTGTGATTGACCATTATTGACGAAACCTGATGTTAACGAGCAGAATCAACAAAGACAAAAATCAAATTTCTCCATTATAGTGGTCAGTGTTTGCTTTAGTTGGGCTCTTGTCCCTTACGTACCCCTTACATTTCTAAAATTAGATTTGGTTTGGCTGTTTTAATGGATTTATAAAACAGACGGGCAAACAAAAAAATATTGGTTTTCCTGAATCACTGAGTTAAAGTTTCATTGTTGATTATTGCAGCGGAATGATTCTTCAGCATAGGATTGCCCGGCATTTAAGCAAACACTTACAACAGCCAAACAGAATCTAACTTTAAAATGTTAAGGGTCAAGAGCCCAACTAAAGCAAACAATTGGCCACTATACATGGTGACATTAAAATAGTGATTTTCGTCTTTGTTGATTCTGCTCGTTAACATCAGGTCCTCGTCAATAATGGTCAATCATCACTCAATTAATCACTTAATTTAATCTCATTACTTTAACTCTGATTCAGTGTTAATTTAACACTCCTATTTTCAGCACATTCAAACTCACTATTGATTTCTCACATTTACCCCCACAAAACATAAACAAAAACTATAATAACCAATGTCAACTTTCTCAGCGTCTCCAGGAGAATGTTCCTGCCTTGTGGTCTTTGACAGTCCAGGTGTCTGGAGGTGTTTTCTGATACTCACTTTGTAGCACATTCACATGGTTCTCAAAAGACATTGAATCCTCCCCAACACAAGTTTCCTTCATCAGAACAACAGAAGCAGATCATGCTTAGACCCCTGACAGATATGCGAAACATCTAATACTTATTGAACAAGGTACTTTTAGGATATAAAAAATAATAAAAACATTGAACTTCATAAACATTAAGATGATGTCAGGCAGTGAAAAAGTGGTGTAGTAATACAAAAAAAGATTCAAAATATCTTTAGTACAGTATCTTCCTTATATTGAAGTGAAAATGTAAAATTGATTAACACCATCAATAAATTATGCATAATGGAAGTGTGCTACATATGCTTACAATACCTGCTGTGGTGCACGTTCTGCTTTAAAATTTTCCGGTTTAGGGATGTGTCAGGTGTGCTAAAAACACAAATTTGACTGATTGTCATTTTCCAGCAAATAAAGATTACAATATATTTGTTACTACAATATTGTGTTGTGATTATTTTGAGAGAGATAAACAAATGGATTAAAAAACAATGTCACTTACAACAGTCAGTCATTTTATATTTTTTAACAACATCTCTGGAAAGGTTTCTTCACAAACCAGTGTGTTGGCAACTTGAATATACTCTGCATTAGTTGGATACCTAGCAGAAAGGTAGAAACAAACTCTGAATTAGTTTTTTTGATTTTGTCTAATCGTCTTCATAGATTGTGCATTGATCTTAGTACAGTTGTAATAGCAGAAGTGGTAATAATTATTATACTTACAGGATGTATTCTGTACTGTATTGCACAAAAAGGATACAAACTACCAGGTCTGAGAGCTTCGATGCAGATGGGGTCATCGTTTTGTCTCACTGTACATACAGTATGTCTATCAACAACAATAAACCAATTACTAAAGCTGCAAGATATAACGTGCAAGGGAAAATTATGATCGTATTGTAACAAGAGCTATCTTAATATACATATTTGTGGTATATAAGAGTATAGATAAACGTATGATGAATAATTACCCCCATCACGTCTTATCGCCGCAACACCTTCTCTTGTCTAAAGGAAATTACGTACATGTATATTTACCGCTGATTGGCCAACACAGTAAAACTCCTTTGACCAATGAGAAAACCTTTTTGAGGCACACCCCTACCTTTTTGGCACGCCCCTACCTTTTCGGCACGCCCATTGCTCCAGGCTGCAGTTACCCCTGTCTCGAACATGATGACTGTATCATATCTATGTAAGCAACAAAAATGTGAATTTGTAAAAAAGTTGACGTCATGTGCATGCATATAATGTTTCTCACAGGGTGTTTCATGATCGCCAACTACTGGCCTGGCATGTATAGGAACATAGTATTCTTTAGCACAGTGTTTGTTTGTTTGTTTTTTGTGTGACTTGTTTTTTTTTTTGTTTTTTCAATGAAATCAATATTTTTTGTGTAAATTTTACTTATTTTTTTCATGTTTCTTCTACTCATTTTGAATGGTTGCTTGTAAGCATCTAATTTGATTATTTCTAATTAATTCTATTCAATACAATTTTTTTTTTACAATATAGGCACATAAAATTTTAAACAATTTTATTGAGTAAATAAAGTGAATAATTCTTTACATAATAGGCACGTATTGCTGTGTTTTTATTACGTTGCTTTAGGTACATATTGCGGCGGTTCATAATTCAAATATCCGGGGAGTGTTGCTAAAAGTTTATGATCTATGGTGTTGGAAAAATCCCCTACATTAAACCCAACCTTAAATCTACCTGATGGTATTAACAAATGCAAAACAGATATAAAAATGCATTTGTTGTCACAACCGTGCCATTTAAAGTTCCTTATGCAGGTGTGAATTGGTGAGCTACCAAAAAATTCAAAAGTACCAGACCTACCCAATACCCAAACTAAACAATATAAACCCTATACCTACTGAAAAAACAAACAAACCTACTGAATATGAAAACCCATAAATAAATGAAGCTGGATATGTGACGCTAACGTTCAAAAGTATCAGTTTTGAAATCTCGCGCAGCATGTTAAAATGATTTTGAATATATACATAATATTCCTCAAGTAATTGTGCGAAAATTTGGCTTTGTTAATTGAAACTGTGGACCTGTAAATCATACCTTGTGTGAAAAGGAACAGAGGTGGGAAGTCCAGGGGCCAAAGAGTAAAAGTCCTGCCATATTTTTACTCCACTCATGAACTCAGCAGCTGATTTCAGTTCAGCAGAGATGAACCAAGTATTCCCTTCCAAGTCCAAAGGAGTCTGGAGTTAAATCTCAAGTCCTCAAAGAGTTAAAGTTAATGAGATAATTAAGTGACTAATTAAATGATGATTGTGCACTAGTGATGAACACCTGCTGTTACTGAAAATTACAGAGGATCAGATGTTGATGTTTTATTGGTTAAAATGATGCCACCATCATGGAGATCAGTGTTTGATTGAGTTGTGCTCTTGACCCTTGACTTGTTGTACTAAATAATCAGTACTGCTCTAATATTTACAGTGAATTTTAGTTTATTAATAAAAAAAACAGTTCAAATATTTAAAAATAATTCTGGTGTGATTATATCCAAAATAATGTTTTTTTTTTTAATTTCATTATTTTTTTCATAACTTTAGATTTTCAATAATTGTCCCAGTGAAACTATAGCATGCAAAAAAAAAAAAAAAAAAAAAAAAAAAACATACAAAACAATAAAATATTAACAGGGAATGTATTTTAAATCTGTGTAACACATATAGAAATTTGAACTCCAGTGCTTTTTAGGGTTTTTGAGGATCATATGATAAATGTTCATGGTTAAATGCCTAATCCTAAACAGTGTTTTTTTTTTTCTTTTCTTAATATTGAAGCATTATGGTGGTATTTGTGCAATGAGATTTCTCTCTTTTTTTAAAGAATAATCAAGAAAGTCAAATCAAGATCACACAGTCATTAAAAATATAAGGCACCTGCTAGTTCAAGATTTGTTTCAGCATTGCACAAATATTTGCTGTGAAACAATAATGCATTTGCTTAGAAGCAATTTTATCAAAACTATTAAAAGGCTCAAGAGCCCAACTGAAACAAATACTGACCACAATTATGGTGGCAAATGTTTTTTTTTCTTCTTCCAATTGATTTCATACAAGGCTGTGCTTAAAGTCAGTTGTAGTTCTTGTGTTTCTCTTTTCTTCAGTAATGTTGATTGTTAACAGCAGGTATTCATCACTAATGCACAATCTTCATTTAATTAGTCACTTAATTATCTCATTAACATTTAACTCTTTGAGGACTTGGGATTTGACTTCAGACTCATTTGTGACTTGGAAGGAATTATTTGGTTCCTCCTCTGGTGAAATCAGCTGCTGAGTTCATGAGTGGAACAAAAATATGGCAGGACTTTTACTCTTTGGCCCCTGGACTTTCCACCTCTGAAAAGGAAGTTGTTGGAGTTTTATTGCCTAGTGTTTTTTTTTTTTTCAACTGAAGAAGGCTGTATCAATAACTATGTACAATTATGTATTTTGAATGAGCCTATACTAGGGGCTTTCACACTGCGGGAACTTTTTCATAGTACCAGAACTAATTGTGGAACTACCCACTTTTTGGCGTTTTTGCACCGCTGGAACTGGGTGCGATTTTAGTACTGGACTGCCTTTTTCGAGAAACAAATTAGCTCCTACTCCGGAGCAGGGTCTAACCAGCACAACTAGTACTACCCATGACGTAAGTAGACATTGATTGGCCAAACGTGTTCGAAAGTGCCCTCACCCACCATGCGTGTAAACATGGTGTCAACTTATTTCACAAGTATATGATGAACAGCGATAGATGGACAATCATTGAAGTGCAGGCACTTGTAGCAAATATAGCACTGCCAGTTGTTGTTGGAGATTCTCAGTCTTCCTTTCCGTTCTTTCAATTGCTTTATGTATACGTCGTCATTCCATGTCCATTATTGTGAAACCCGTGAGACACAACAAAAACACAGCTCCGATCACAGCGTTCTCCATCCTCCCGTCATTAACGTTGTTCTTCTTTGTTTCCGTTATTGAACACCGCGCACAAATGACGTCGCTGTCGACCGGCTTACGTCACTTACTAGTACACACTGTGGGTGCGAATGCAACCCTTTAAATGGTACTGGGAAATAGTTCGCCACAAAATCGTCCAAGTAATTTAGTACCGTACATTTAGTTCTGTAATTAAAGCGGTGCGAAAGGCTCTATTGCAACATTTTTCCCCTCATATCTGCACGTAATGTAAAAATGGTATTTGTACCCATATTAGAATATAAATCAACATGTTTCTGATGATTCTAGTAATATAATATTTTTTTTCTGAAAAAAAATTGTATGTGAACGGCTGCTAGTGATGTTCATTGTATAAACCAAGGTTGGCTATTTTGTTGATTGCAATGTCTTTCCATTAACATCAGAGGTTGTCCAAGGAATTATCATGTCTATGAGACCTACTTTCTGTAATTCAGCATAATGTGCACATATATAATTATATATTTACATGAGTCCTTCATATTATTTGTGTCATTGTTTATTGTTATTCATCAGTAATTATTTTTTCAGCTGTTACTAACATCAGCAGCACTGCTACAACAGTCACACAAGAGACGAGCTCAGCTGGTAATGTAGTCTGTTGTTTACCTCTATTGAGTGTGTTTTGACTAAATGTTTGTGGATCTGTAAAATTGAACAGATGTGTGAGTGTGCTTGTGTCTCTGTAAAAAAAAAATAAAAAAAAAAATAAAAAATAAAAATTAAATTTGCCGTTTTAGACATTTGCATACATTTTTGTGTGCCCTTAGTATTATTTATGTGTTTGATGATTTGTGTGATTGTCGAGTGACCAATAAGAGGAGATAGGTTTAGATTTTATGTCCATTTATAAAAAAAAAACAGAAAAAATAAACGTTCATTATTATACTTTGCTTTTACAGTATTTCAAAAATATTAAAAATATTTCGAAAGATACAGTGCAAATGGTTATATTGGACTGAGATTACTCTCCAAAGTTTTGTCTGACTTTGCTGAATTTTCATTTGCTGTTCTGTTTTTTTGTTGTTCATGCTGATTTTTGTCATTGCAGTTATAAATATAACACTGTGGGAAGGATGCACCGTAAGTTGAGTTTCTGAAATTGAAGTTTTAGAGTTGGACTCACAGCTTCTAGCAGTTCTAACAGATTCTATCAATTAAGTCCAAAGCGCAATAAGATATGCATTGGCATATATTTGATATGAGAATGTACTTTTCTAGCTGATTTGTGCACAAATGGTGTTACAAAACATGATTAATAAATCACAGAGTCTGCTTTATTTACCGTATAAAGATCAATTGTGATTTTAGAGTCAGCTCTCTGGAGGATGTTTTCAAAATCTTCTTGAGAAGATAGAGAACATTACAGCTCAAGTGCTGCCTTTTGATGTAAGTCTTACAGCAATATTGACATAGAAGTGCTGTCTTATTCACTCTTATGATATTCACATGTACAATACTCTATTTTTTTAATACTCTATGATTTAGACTGTGACCATCATTTTGAATATGGTCTTCAACACTTCAGAGAAGATTTTAGAGTCATCATCATCATCTAACCCAGCTGAACTAGCCTCCTATGGAAACCGTGTGTTAAAAACCAGTGAGAAACTCATTTCTACATTAGTGAAGCCGACAAACACAAGTGACAATGTCAGTTTTACTCTTGCTGCTGCAGGTAAGTGGATACACTATTATTATAGCTGGTGACCAGCGTCACCAGCGTATGGTGCTTCGAACACTTCAAATCAGTGAATCATTTTGTGAAGCAATTGGTTCAATTGATTCGAAGCTTTGAAAATGATTCGTTTCTCCCAGTTACAGTGGTTTGTTGTGACCACACTGTGCTTTGTAAATATTTGCTGAATCATCATTCTTGAAAAATAAAAAATAAAAAAATTAAGTACATTTTAAACATTTGGTTTTGGAAGCAAAACAAGTTGGGAATTCAAGCATTTGAATACTTGAGTATATAGTGTACTGAATTAACTGAATGTACTGAAACCAGAAAAGTTCAAACTACATCAGAAATGAAAACCCAACAAGAGTTGTTTCATTTGTTTGTCTTTTGTGCAAATTCAATGATCAAATTGGACTTTAATGAAAATAAATATTGTAAATAAATGACTATAACACCTACTGTACTTGTGTTTAGAGGGTCAAGTCTTCATTGTTGGACCACAGATCACCTTAGATAAAATCCCTCGACTCGACACAACAAATTCTTCTGTGGATATTGATCTCATTGGGATCGCCAAGAACAACAGTGAAAGTATGTCAAATATTTCTGTGAGATTAAAAAAACAAAAACAAAAAAAAGTAAAAGGACACATTATACCATCACCACTAAACCATATTTACTTTCTTTTTTTGAGAGTTATTGTTTTTACATAGTATTTCATGAAAATGTCTGTTTCTGTCACACAGGATCAGCTGCTGTGGCTTTCATGAGCTACAACACGATGGAGAATCTACTGAAGCCAGACTTCTTCAACACATCCAATGACATGATTAAAACCATGATGTCCACTGTGATCTCAGCTACTCTTCCCAAAACCACCAACACTAAACTAACTAAACCAGTCAACTTCACCCTCAAACACATCAGAGTGAGAGACTGAAATGTGTTTTTGTTTTAAACATCTAATATTCAGTGTTCTGATATTTTCTACCTGTTTCTTCTTCCTTTTGCAGGAGTTTGATGCCAACGGTTCTCTGTTCTGTGTGTACTGGAATATCAGCGAGTGGATTGTAGATGGTTGTTCTGTTTTAAAGACCAACAGCAGCTACACTGTGTGTTCCTGTGATCATCTGTCCACATTCGCTCTCATCATGCAAACCAGCCGCCCACCAAAGCGGCGCGACCAAGGTACAGAACATTTCTAGTGAACACTGAAGAGCAGCACAGACTTGGCACTCATGTTCTCTCACATGTTTTCTCAGAGCGACTCACTGATGGAGCTGGTGAATTTGGTGTGTGTGATCGTGGGGCTGGTGTTCTTCAGTTTGGCCCTGTTGACCTTTGTCCTTTGTCAGCGGAGTCCTGGAGTGAATAATGTGGCTCGAATCAACATCTGCATCAGTCTTCTGTTGGCTCACCTTCTGTTTCTGCTCACACAGCAGTTCCTGAGCCTCATACGGCCTCTGCAGGTGAGAATGATGAAGGAGCTCTACAGCTCAGCACAGCCTCACTGAGAATCATCATAACTGTCTCTCATGGTCTCCAGGTGTTGTGTGCCGTGATCTCAGGCCTTCTGCACTTCCTCTTTCTCTCCGGCTTTGTGTGGATGTTCATTGAAGCTGTGCTGCTCTTCATCTGTGTGAAGAACCTATCACAGATCAGCTCCAGAAAGAGGGAGGTGCTTAGCAGTGGATTCCTGTGTGTGATTGGATATCTGGTTGCTCTTGTTGTGGTGTGTGTGTGTGTGTCTGTCGGTCTGGTTCCTGAAGGGCTACGGCAGCGAAGAGTGAGTTGGGGTTTTTCTTGGAAAGCTAAATTGTATTTTAATGAATAAGACTCTAGTTCATCTTATTTTTAATTATTTTAAATTTAAATATATTTAAATTACAAGTAATTTGACTCAGTGGTCAATACATTCATCCATGTTTGTTTATTTATACTTTACTGTATATTCTATGAAACAGCTGCTGGATTAAAATGGACAAAGGCTTCATCTGGAGTTTTTTGGGTCCTGTTTGCGTCATACTAGCAGTAAACACATTTCTCATTTTTCATGACTTTTGATTTGTATTAAAAGGGAAACAGCGATAAATTTAAGGTCGCTCTACTTTTTCTGCAGTTGAACATGATTCTCTTCATCAAGATCATCATCGCTCTGAACTCAACTCTTAAAAATCTCAACGCTGAAGTTTTCACAGATGAAACAAACCAAGTAACAAACATTCAGTTTTATTGTTATATAGACAACCACATTTAGTCAATTTAGACATATTTACTCTCTTCTTTCTCTGCAGGATTATAGTATTTAAAACACTGGCTCAGTGTGTGGTTCTTGGTTGCTGCTGCATTCTGGGTTTCTTCACTAATGCAGTGAGGTGCTGGAGATCCTCTTCCTGATCTTGGAACTCCCAGAAGGGAAACCTTCATCTTCCTGATCTACTCTGTCTTCAATAATGAGGTCAGACTACACTCAGTTTTCCACCATGTTCCATCTCTCTGTCTCTGTCATTCTATCATTCTATCTCTGTCGTTCTATCATTGTAACTTATCTGATTGCACAGTACTAAAACCTTCAAACTCCAGACTTTTAAAGCTACTTCAAACTTTCAGGACAGACTTAGTCAAGTTAGAGACAGTGCATGGTAGAAAAGTAAAGCATCGGTATTTACTAATTTCTTTCTCTTAACCCTGTTGTGGTATACAATGTGGTTTCAATGAGGAAGAAAAATGTATATATATTTGTGATGTTTTTAATTGTGATGTTAAAACATTACAACTAGTGTTGTTTTCAAGGTAAAACATTCAAATCACCATAAATTATTTTAATATGCACCTTATCCTTACAAGCATGAATACACACACAACAGGGAACCTGAATGTGCACAAGCACATGACCCCTCTCTGCTTGTGAAAGTTGAGGAAGCAATCACATAATATATGCAGATATATGTGATGTACTATTCTTATAAATGCATAACAAAATCAAGCAAAGCTGCAAATAAATTTAGATAGTTCTAGCTTTTTTCCTTACAAATATCATATACCTATTATGTAACGTTTTTGAAAAATACTTCTTAACTTAACAGTGAAGTCATGTGACATGCATGTCTTGAAAGTGGAAACAAAATGGACCCCCAGTGGGACACTTTTTGCATTTCCATAGAGGGATAAAATACCTTTTCTTGCATGTCTCATTCTTACATGCCTCTCGTCTCATTCTTGTCCAGGTCAGGCAGCAGTACAGGAAGTTCTTCAGGTGTCTTTGCTGTGGTAAACAACACCGAGGACTACAGCATCAGTAGAAAATGAGAGAAGTGCCATTATTATATTGTAAAACACCACTACAGCAGTAACAATGATTTTAGATATTACATGCCTCTTTCTGCTCCTTTCTATAAATATTAGTGATTAGTCCTAACATTATGTCATAAGTCATTAGTTATCTCTTATTTGGGTACAAGAATATTTAGTGTAAGATGGTAGATGGTTTCTTTAAATAGTTTTCTTATTAATATTAATCAGTAAATAACTTCAACATGAATGTTTACTTTCATTTTAATTGGTGACTTCAAATGAATATTATTTTCAATAAAACATCAATATCTAAAACTAAGCTTCTCTAGTCATCTTACAGAAAGAAAGTCAGTCTGGTTAGTAATGAGTGAAGCTGTTGCTGCTGTTTGTGGAGTTGTTTAATCTTCCTCTGCTGAGATCGTCAGAGATTTAGTGTCTTCTTTAATTTCAGTTGAGTTCATCTAAGGCTGTGTTCAGTCTGCAGGCAAATCAGTTTGTTTCTCAAATCAGATCTTTTTAGGCAGATTCTCCACACTATTAGTTTTGATGTTATTGTTGTGTGTCACATTAATAGTGATGCAAAAGTCAGTTTGAAATCCAACTTGAGCAACCAGAGCATCCAAACTGAGATGCATCTGCAAAAATCTGATTAGAATTGCATTTCAAACCACCACAATAATTATAAAAAAAAAAAAAAAAATTTCATTCATTGTTTTTTGTTGTTGTTGTTGTTGTTGTTGTTGTTGTTGTTGGTGTTGTTGTTGTTGTTGTTTTGCTGGCCACCCACTAGGAATTTTTCATGTTCTGGGAATGTTTTATTTATGCAAGTTTTATTTTAGTTCCCAGAATGTTCTGCTAAAAGGTAGGATAACATTCTCTAAAAACATTCTAAAAATGTGTATTGATAACATTGTTAGAACGATATCCTCTAACATTCTAATAAAGCTTCCCATAACACTAGATGTGGACGTCTATTGCTCAGAAGTCAAATTTTGGTTGGAAGTGAAAGGCCAACCTTTGTTTGATGTCAAGCTCCAGCATAAATAACTCCAAAAACAGCATTACCAGCTACACTTATTATAAATAAGACTGATTTATTTCTCTCATACATTTAAAAAAGTTCTTATTGAGATTAACATAGGTTTAATATGTTGATGGTTTATTGAAAATAATAGTTTGGTTTTGACATCACCATTATGGTGATCAGTAGTTAGGCAGTATGACTCAGACTTTTCAATGTTAGATTTTACTTGGTTGTTGTAAACAAAAACAATGAGAGAAAAGTGTGATCAGGTGATGTTGGCTACTTGTTGATGTTAAAGGGGTCATATGATGCTGCTAAAAATAACATTATTTTGATTCTGTAATTCAAGGTTTTTGCTTTCAAAAACATGCTTTCAAATGACATAACAGTAGTAGTGATAGTTAAGTTCACAGAAAAAATGAAAATTTGTGTCATCATTTAGGCTACTCAATCTCATGTCATTCTAAACTCATTAAATTTGAACAAAACTTTTTGTTGTTTTTGTCCAACTGGGTCCAAAAACTGGTCAAGCAGTTATTCATGCTATAAATCAGATCACTGACAACAAGAGCTTCATGTTGTAGTGTGTTTGGGAAACTGTTTTTATTCTATTCTATTATATATATATATATATATCTATATATATATATATATATATATATATATATATATATATATATATAACACACACATACACACACACACACACATAAACAAAATCTGTCTTTTTATGTGTGTGTGTGTGTGTGTGGTGTGTGTGTGTTGTTTGGAATTTGAATTTGAAAAAAAAAAAAAGATTTGGTTTACATAATTAAATGTAATTAAGGTTCAGCCCTATTTTGGTTGGCTGGTTGGTTAGTTTATGTTCTTCTTTCTGGTTCAGTCTACGGTTTGTTAGTTTATATGTTCTGCTCTCTAAATATTTCTCTGGAATTCTTCATGCAGATCCTGAATAGCAGAGGTGGGACTTTCAAGTCACAAGCAAGTCTTCAAGTCAAATCCCAAGTCCTCAAAGGGTTAAAGGGAGAAGTTAATGAGATAATTAATTGAGGACTAATTAAATGAAGATTGTGCATTAGTGATGAACCCCTGCTGTTAACAATCAACATCACTGAAGAAAAGAGAAGACACAAGAACTACCGCTGACTTTAAGCACAGCCTTGGATGAAACACATCTGGAAGAAAAAAAAAAATAAAAAATTGCCACCATAATTGTGGTCAGTATTTGCTTCAGTTTGGTCTTGAGCCTTTTAGCAGTTTTGCTAAATTTCTTTCTAAACAATTGCATTATTGTTTCACAGCAAACATTTGTGCAATGCAGAACGAAACAAATCTTGAACTAGCAGGTAACTTCTGCTTTTGATGATTGTGTGATCTTGATTTAAATTTCTTGATATTCTTTAAAAAAAAGAGAGAACTCTCATTACACAAATGCCAGCATAATGCTTCATTATTAAGAAAAAAAGACACGTTAGGATTAGGCATTTTTAGCCCATGAACATTTATCATATGATCCTCAACAGTGGTGAATATAATTATTCATATACTGCAGTGCATTATGGGGAGTTTTTCATGTATTGCAACATGAAGCATTCTGTTGATTGTCACCATTGTAAGAGATTCAATGCTGGGTCTTGATATCTGTGTGTGTCTAAAAAGCACAAAGTTCCAATTTCTATATGTGTTACACAGATTTAAAATTAATTCTCTGTAAATATTACTGCAGTACTTTTTGTTGGCTGTAGTTTCACCTGGATGATATATCACTGTTCTCTCTTCCACAAGACTATATACATAGCTACAGAGGGAGATCTAGCACAGTAAGTCAAGGGTCAAGAGCACAACTAAATCAAACACTGATCTCCATGATGGTGGCATCATTTTAACCAATAAAACATCAACATCTGATCCTCTGTAATATTCAATAACAACAGGTGTTCATCACTAATGCACAATCATCATTTAATTAGTCACTTAATTATCTCATTAACTTTAACCCTTTGAGGACTTAAGACATGACTTTAACATGAAAGTCCCACCTCTGCAAAATGCCACATCTGAATAGTATCATTATGCAGATCCTGAATAGTATCATTATGCAGAAACAATCTAGCTGAGCCTATTCAAACTAAACAGAATACTCGTAGCATTTAACAATCTAGAAACAACAACCTTATCTATCCTATGCCATTGAGCATAACGTTTTTATGATTTGTTGATCACTTTTCCTGGTTTTCTGGCATTACAGATGAATGTAGAGCTGCACAGCCCACGTTTTGAGCATAACATTGAAAAAGATAACAAGGAGAAATTGCAATGATGCTTTAAAATGCTTCTATAAATGTGTATAAATATATGTCATTACCTTTCCATTATTCTCAGCAAGCCAAACTCAACAGTTATCAGTGACAATGTTCACCAATTCCAGAAAAAGATTTCGTGAAACTATGAGCACAAAAACCTACACTGTTTCTCTCTTTCAACAAGCAAAAGCAAGTTACAATACAGTTAAATGGTGCCACCTTTTATCTCTAAATGGTAACGACGATAGTAAAATGCTTTGAAGACTTTACCTGTACTGGATGTGATGGTGGACATAAAACTTTTGATAGATGTCTAGAAGTTCAGGGTTAATATAATAATATAAAATAATATTCGGCCCGGCTCTATTGTTGCAGTCTAGGTCGATTATTTTTCTATGTTGTAATGAACAAATTTTGTTGTAATGAAAAATAAAACAGGAATATTTAAGATCATATTTACATTTGAATCAAATCTCATGTCAAATAGATATACAGATTACATATAAGTAGATATATTACACACAAATTACATTGATATGCTTTTCATACATATCTGTATATTATTTTATATTTTTATACAAACGAAATATAAAAGTTTGGGTGTAAATGACACAGTTTTTGAATGGAAGAGTGGAGAAAAAACTAACAACAGAATGCTTCTGTAATTTATATTTTCACAATAAATCTGTGAGTTAAATTTTTTTCCTTACGTGTTTACCCACTACGTCTGTGCCGAGTCACCATTAGCAGGCTACACAAATCTGTATATGAAAGCTCTCGTGGCTTTATGAGTCTACTATACTGCACCCAGATAAATATTGTTTGAAAACTTAAACAGTCAGAACTAAAGATATCGGTTTGAACAACCGTAGCACCATCAGCAGATATGATAGACTACGTCATCAGCGCGTTCTGTATTGCAGACTCCGAGTGCGAGACTTTTTGAGAATTATTAAAATATAGTATATATCCTACATAAAGCTGTATTAATGTAATTTTACAGTAGATAATAAGATGATGTCCTTTAGCATACAGTATTTTGACATTAACATGATTAGATAATAATGGGTGCTACTGATAGCCTTACAGTTGCTAACCAATTTAATAGTTGACAAAACTACACTGTTAAAAATCGCTGTAAAAAAACTGCCAAATTTTGACCAGTAACATACTGTTTTTCATGTAAAACACTGCATTCTGGGTAATATTCAATCATTTTCGAGAAAGTGGCCTGCTGCTATTATATCGTAAATTAACAACGTTCAAAGTCGACACTCAGAGGCTGTGTTTCAAATCACACCCTACACCCTTATTCACTATTCCCTACATGAGTTTACTAATATAGTCCCACCCTGACAGAGAGAATGAAAACTAACAGCTGCTGTTAACAAGCAGAATCACTGAAGAAAAGAGAAACAAGACACACACAAGAACTACAACTGACTTCAGCCCAGCCTTCAGATGAAATCAACTGAAGATTTAAACAATCAACAAACAGCTTTACCAGCTTCACGCATTACTAACCAGACTGACTTTATTTCTGTCAGATCAGAGATCAAAAGATCTTATTGAGAGTAACAGAGATTTAGATGATGATGTTTTACTATTTCGTTTGACGTTACCATTGTGGAGATCAGTGTTTGCTTTAGTGAACACTTGCACTTGTGAACTTTGCACATTGTTTGATTGGTATATTTGTGTTTTAGTGATACATTTATTATAGCTATAATTATTTGGGTGGTCAATTGATTATGGCTGTTTTTGTCAACCATTATTAACTAGACTGAGTTAAAATATTGCTAGAATGATTTGGTGTTGAAACATATGTGTGAATTAAACATATATATATTTTTTTAAACTTTATAAGATTGAACAATAATGTGACAACCAGAACAGATGGGTATGAGAACAGTTTGGGTTTGAAATATTTTTAGTTTCAGTGTCAGAAAAAGACATCAACAATCAGCATGTGAATCTCAACAATGGTGACAATCAAAAGGTTCATGATGCAATGAATGCTGGGTACCAGCACAGGATAAAACTCATCCATGACTCCCAGCATGCACTGCGGCATGAATGTACGCTGTAAAAAATGTTGCCGTTAAATAACAGTAATTTACTGGCAGCAGGGGTGCCAGTAAGGTACTGTTAATTTACAGCTCTCAGCCGTTAATTTACAACTCTTAATTTTTTACAGTGTTTTACCATAATTCTACCATGGAAATTAACTCCACTCCAACTGCTTCATACGATGTTAGTACTGTGAACTTCTTTCATTTGAGTCCACTGCTAACAAATTTAAAATTACTCAACATAAAAGGAATATTTCTTACTTAAAAACTCCAAACACTTAATGTGTAATAATAAAGTAACTAAATGCATGATTTTTACTCAAATCACTGCAGTTCATTGTCAGCTATAGCACACATGCACAGAGATCATCACTGTATCAGCGACTTCACATTTACTGTCTTTATATAAAGCAGCAAAACATCAGTGTTTGTGCCTCATCATTGACTGAAGCACAGACTCTACTCTCCAGCACAATGGTAAACCACAAAACTACATTAAACTAACAGATCTCTCTTGTGCAAAAACACATTAATACAGTTGAGTTCTGTATTTACTCTCCTTATCAGAGTATGACTTTGCATAACTTTTTTTCTATGGATGTTCACAAATATTTTAGTCAAATTAACTTTCTTTCATTTGGTAAATCTGACTTTTACGTTTTACAGTATATTGCTGTTTTTTCCTTGACTTAACGACAACAAACTGCAGAAAAACAGTTTTTTCTACAGTTTGTTTCCTGTAAATTAATTACAGTTTATTACTGTTAAATTATGTTTTTTCTTCATCTTAAATCTTTAAACCCTTTAAACCAAAACACAAAGCAAAATCCTCAGTTTTAAATGAACACTTATAATGTGTGCACCAGAGGTGGGACTTTCAGTGGCACAAGCAAAGTCTTCAAGTTCAAATCCCAAGTCCTCAAAGGGTTAAAGTTAATGAGATAATTAAGTGACTAATTAAATGAAGATTGTGCATTGGTGATGACACACTGCTGTTAACAATCAACATCACTGAAGAAAAGAGAAACACAAGAACTACCGCTGACTTTAAGCACAGCCTTGGATGAAATCATCTGGAAGGGAAAAAATATAAAAAATTGCCACCATAATTGTGGTCAGTATTTGCTTCAGTTGGGTCTTGAGCCTTTTAGCAGTTTTGCTAAATTTCCTTCTAAACAATTGCATTATTGTTTACAGCAAACATTTGTGCAATGCAGAAACAAATCTTGAACTAGCAGGTAACTTATGCTTTTGATGATTGTGTGATCTTGATTTAAATTTCTTGATTATTCTTTAAAAAAAAGAGAGAACTCTCATTACACAAATGCCAGCATAATGCTTCATTATTAAGAAAAAAAACACGTTAGGATTAGGCATTTAGCCATGAACATTTATCATATGATCCTCAACAGTGGTGAATATAATTATTCATACGGCAGTTGCATTATGGGAGTTTTTCATGTATTGCAACATGAAGCATTTCTGTTGATTGTCACCATTGTAGAGATTCATATGCTGGTTCTTGATATCTGTGTGTGTCTGAAAAAGCACAAAGTTCCAATTTCTATATGTGTTACACACAGATTTAAAATTAATTCTCTGTAAATATTATTGCAGTACTTTCTGTTGGCTGTAGTTTCAATATCACTGTTATTCAAAAACTAAAACCATATGAAAACAAACAAACAAAAAATTATTATTTTAAATATAATCATACCAGCTCATTGTGACTATATGTCCTTTGTATATCACTGTTCTCTCTTCCACAACACTACATACATAGCTACAGAGAAAGATCAAGCACAGTAAGTCAAGGGTCAAGAGCACAACTGAAGCAAACACTGATCTCCATGATGGTGGCATCATTTTAAACCAATAAACATCATCAACATCTGATCCTCTGTAATATTCAATAACAACAGGTGTTCATCACTAATGTACAATCATCATTTAATTAGTCACTTAATTATCTCATTAACTTTAACCCTTTGAGGACTTGGGATATGACTTGAAGACTTGCTTGTGACTTGAAAGTCCCACCTCTGCTGTTCATCAAAACTTTCAGTTATTAGGAGCATTACCACCAGCTCTACAGCCGTCACAACAGAGACCTTATCAACTGGTAATGACACACTGTGACTGTTGACTTATTTTCTGACCTGTAGCTGTTAATGCCAATGTCAGGAACAGTTACACATCGAACTGTAATCGATTACTGGATAAGAATCATTTGATTTCAGTATTTCAATTCGTTTTGAATCCATTGGATAAATCACAAATCTAATTCATGCATTAAATAAATGCTTCTCCTTTCACATGATCATATCTGTGTGCATGTCTATGAGTTGGTTAGCTATAACTCACCATTATTTATGGTACTGTGCAGGTAATTAGATTTCCATGTGTTCTTTGTATTACTTGTGTCTCTTTTCATTAATGTTCTTCAGTCATCATGTTTTTTTTTTCAGCTGTTACTAACATCAGCAGCACCGATAAGACAGTCAGACCAGAGACGAGCTCAGCTGGTAATGTAGTCTGATGTTTCCTCTGTTGAGTGTGTTTTCAATGTTTGTGGATCTGTAGAAATGAACAGGTGTGTGAGTGTTTGTTTCTCTAAATAGAGACGAGGAATAAAAGAGAATGTGAAATGTACAGTTGTAGATCATGGCAGATTTTTTTTTCTTGCAGGACTTTGCATTTTTAATGCCCGTGTACCAGATATATTAAGAGAAATTTGCTTATTAATTACTGTTCATCCAAACTTTCAGATGTTAGCAGCGTTACCACCAGTTCTACAGCCATCACAACAAACATCTCAACTGGTAATATAATATATCTAATTTAATATAAGTATGAATATTTGTATTAATGTAAGTATGAATCTGAGTCTTTTCAGTGACGTTACACCTGTACTTGCTATTTCTAATGCTTTTGCACTAATTACACAAATAACGTCACTACCAAAACATCTCCCAGTCTTACTTCCACAGGTCAGTTTGTTACTGTGATAACAATAAATAATATTACACATTGTTTCTTGACAGTCATTTCCATAACATCTGTCAGTCCAACTACTACAGGTAAGCATGTTTCTGGACCGAATGTGGCTTTCAAAAGAAGCTTCTCCATAACTAGTGTCTTCATGAGGAATTACTGTAAAAAATGATTGTGATTTTAACAGTAAAAGACTGTAAAAATGCTACAGTAAAAAATTGGTTATCAGTAAGTTTCCCTATACGGAGAATAATTGTAATTACATTTAATGTCATTTTACAGTAAAACACTGTTAAAATCATGGTTTTTGGAAGTGAAAAAGAAAAAGTCATTGTACAATTTACAGTGAAAAACTGTAAATTGACACTCCCAGAATTCCCTGCATGACACTTCATATTTTATGTTTTTTTAGTTGAAATAACTTTCTTCTTAGTTTTTTTCTTATCAGTTGTGTACATTGGGGTTTTATCTTACATATAATGTTGTTAAATTAATGTTTATTGCATTATTTCAGTATCATGTATGTTACCATGATGGTGATTAGTGTTTGTGTGAATGACACTGTGCTCCTTCAATATCCCTTCTCAACTTGTGGAAGAGCTGTTTGTGATGAGCTTTGATTCATCATGTGGCTTTCTCATCACCACCTGTTTTTGGTGGTTATCAATGCATTACAATGGTTCAAAACAGATATTAGTATTTCAGTATGCTGGTTTATTAACATTACATCAGTTAATGAAATATGGTATTTTATTGTGAATTTAAGTTAAGTCTGTAAAGCCTAAAATGTTGCTACCATATTTTTAACGGTGAAATTCTGGCAACCACAGCTGCCGGTATTTTACCGTAAATGTCACAGTTTTTTTTTTCAGTCTCTTTACAACCAGTCACTTCCTCAACATCTACCAGTTCCACTTCCACAGTTGACGGAGATGATGCACTGGACTGTAATATTGAAATGCATCCCTTCATCATTAGTGCCTCCTTATAGAACACAGTACATCATCTAAATCTGAATTGTCATCTTATTCCATCTTGTAAATATTACTGGTCTTTTACTTACCGACACTTCCACAACATCTACAACTTCTCCTACTACACTGGAGGATGATGCTGGACTGCACTGTGATATTGAAGCATAGCTGACCATAACTATTCTTGTCCTCATGAAGAATACAGTAATTCAACATCTGATTCTGATTTATTATCTGTTTTCATTTGTTATTTTTTCAGCCTCTTTACAGCCGGTCACATCCACAACATCTACCAGTTCTTCTTCTACAGGTGAGGGTGATGCGAAACTTAATGTGGCCTTTTATAGGAACTCCCTCATGGTGATTTTCTGTTCTTTATGAAGAACACAGTACTTCATCTAAATCTGAATTGTCATCTTGTTCCATCTTGTAAATATTACAGGTCATTTACCTACAGTCACTTCCACAACATCTACCAGTCCCACAACTGCAGGTGAGCATGATGCTAGATTGAACTTGGGCTTTCATAAGACACCCATCATAATAATCTTCTTCATGAAGAACTCATTATTACTTCTACAGGTGTATGATTCTAGACTGAATGTAATCTTTTAAAAGAAACCCTTCTTAATGTTTTTTTTTATTATTTTAATTTTTTTAAATGAATAACACAGTAATTCAGCATCTGATTCTGATTTAACATCTGTTTGCATTTGTTTTTGTTTCAGTTTCTCTACAGCCGGTCACTTCCAGAACATCTACCAGTTTTACTTCTACAGGTGCGGATGATACTAGACTGGACTGTAATACTGAAGCACAAATGTTCATAATTATTAATGTCGTCTTGAAGAGCACAGTAATGCACTATCTGTTTCTGATTTAGCATGATTTCTCTGTTTTTGTTTCAGTCTCTTTACAGCCAGTCACTTCCACAACATCTACCACTTCTACTTCTACAGGTGAGGATGATTCTGGACTGAATGTAACATTTTAAAAGGAACCCCTTATAATGTTTTTATTTTTTTATTTTTATGAAGAGCACAGTAAATCAACATCTGAGTCTGATTTAACATATGTTTGCGTTTGTTTTTGTTTCAGTCTCTTCACAGCCGGTCATTTCCACAACATCTACCAGTTCTACTTCTACAGGTGAGGATGATTTTTGACTGAATGTAACCTTTTTAAAGAAACCCCTCAATTTTAATTTGAATAACACTGTAATTCAACATCTAATTCTGATTTATCATTTGTTTTCATAATTTTTTCAGCCTCTTTACAGCCGGTCACTTCCACAACATCTACCAGTTCAACTTCTACAGGTGAGGATGATGCTGGACTGCACTGTAATATTGAATTACAACTGTCCATAATTAATATTGTCTTCATGAAAGAGCACAGTAATTGATATTCTGATTCTGATTTAAACATCTGTTTGTATTTGTTTTTTGTTTCAGTCTCTTTACAGCCAGTCACTCTTCCACAACATCTACGAGTTCAACATCTACAGGTGAGGATGATTCTGGAATGAATACAACCTTTTAAAAGAAACCCCTCATAATGATTTTTTTTCCCATGAATAACACAGTAATTCAGCATCAGATTCTGATTTAACATCTGTTTGTATTTGTTTTTGTTTCAGTCTTTTTACAGCCAGTCACTTCCACAGCATCTACTAGTTCAACATCTACAGGTGAGGATAATTCTGGAATAAATACAACCTTTTAAAAGAAACCCCTCATAATGATTTTTTTTTTTTTTTCGTGAAGAACACAGTAATTCAGCATCTGAGTCTGATTTAACATATGTTTGCATTTGTTTTTGTTTCAGCCTCTTTACAGCCGGTCACTTCCACAACATCTACCAGTTCAACTTCTACAGGTGAGGATGATTCTGGACTAAATGTGACCTTTTAAAAGAAACCCCTCTTAATGTTTTTTGTTTGTTTGTTTGTTTTTTGTTTTTCATAAATAACATAGTCATTTAGCATTTGAGTCTGATTTAACAGCTTTTTCCATCTGTCATCATTTCAGTTTCTTTACAGCCGGTCACTTCCACAACATCTACCAGTTCAACTTCTACAGGTGAGGATGATGCTGGACTGCACTGTAATATTGAATTACAACTGTCCATAATTAATATTGTCTTCATGAAGAGCACAGTAATTGATATTCTGATTCTGATTTAACATCTGTTTGTATTTGTTTTTGTTTCAGTCTCTTTACAGCCAGTCACTTCCACAACATCTACGAGTTCAACATCTACAGGTGAGGATGATTCTGGAATGAATACAACCTTTTAAAAGAAACCCCTCATAATGATTTTTTTTCCCATGAAGAACACAGTAATTCAGCATCAGATTCTGATTTAACATCTGTTTGTATTTGTTTTTGTTTCAGTCTTTTTACAGCCAGTCACTTCCACAGCATCTACTAGTTCAACATCTACAGGTGAGGATAATTCTGGAATAAATACAACCTTTTAAAAGAAACCCCTCATAATGATTTTTTTTTTTTTTTTCGTGAAGAACACAGTAATTCAGCATCTGAGTCGATTTAACATATGTTTTGCATTTGTTTTTGTTTCAGCCTCTTTACAGCCGGTCACTTCCACAACATCTACCAGTTCAACTTCTACAGGTGAGGATGATTTCTGGACTAAATGTGACCTTTTAAAAAGAAACCCCTCTTAATGTTTTTTTTTGTTTGTTTGTTGTTTTTTGTTTTTCATAAATAACATAGTCATTTAGCATTTGAGTCTGATTTAACAGCTTTTTCCATCTGTCATCATTTCAGTTTCTTTACAGCCGGTCACTTCCACAACATCTACTAGTTCAACATCTACAGGTGAGGATGATTATGGACTGAATGTAACCTTTTTAAAGAAACCCCTCAATTTTAATTTGAATAACACAATAATTCAACATCTAATTCTGATTTATCTGTTTTCATTATTTTTTCAGCCTCTTTACAGCCGGTCACTTCCACATCATCTACACGTTCTACTCCTACAGGTGAGGATGATTCTGGACTGAATGTAACCTTTTAAAAAAGAAAACCCTCTTAATGTTTTATTATTATTATTATTATTACTATTATAATTATGAATAACACAGTAATTCAGCATTTGAGTCTGATTTAATAGCTGTTTCCATCTGTTATCATTTCAGTTTCTTTACAGCCAGTCACTTCCACAACATCTACTAGTTCAACATCCACAGGTGAGGATGATGCTGGACTGCACTGTAATATTGAAGTACAACTGTCCATATTGTCATCTTATTCCATCTTGTAAATATTACAGTTAATTTATCTACAGTCACTTCCACAACATCTACCAGTCCCACAACTGCAGGTAAGCATGATGCTAGACTGAATGTGGCATTTCAAAAGAAATCCCTCATAATAATCTTTTTCATGAAGAAAGTCTTGGGTTACGCATGTAACCATGGTTCCCCAAGAGGGAACGAGACACAGCGTCCTCTAGCGGACACAATAGGGAATGCTGCCAGCATGACGGTGTCTGAAGCACGTGTAAAACAACGCCAATCCTATTGGTCCATGTGGCCCGTGACGTCAAAGGCAGATGCCGGGAAGCATAAAAGGGCACCTGCTGAATACGTCACTAACTTAGTTGTCTGAAGGAGACGTAAACAGGCAGGCCAAAGGCATGGCGAGGGTACGCTAAACCATAAAGCCTCTTGGGGAGCTCAAAGAGATCACTACTTAATTAAGGAAAGTAGCTGTTGAGCTAAAACACAGCTTTCCTCAGATAGCTATATCCTAAGGGTCTTATGAGGCTCGTAGCTAGCCCAAATAGCCAGGTAATGCCTTCCTGCAAAGCTGCCCAGACCAAAAAGAGTGGGTTATCTACTTAAAACCCTAGCAGGGGAAATGGCACTGTCTAGGCAAGGGCTCAAGGAGACCACTACTTAAAGACCCTAAGAAGGGGAGCAGTCACTGAGCTAGCACATAGCTATCCTCAGATACAGTAGCTATATACCTAGGAAGGAGCTACCAAAAGGGGGACCGAAACTACCCAAACCACAGATCCTCAGATAGCTAAGCTCTAGGAACAGCTAGCACATAGCTATCCTCAGATAGCTATGTTTCCATGAGAGGGCTCACTGAAACTTGCCAGTTTAAACATGGCTAGCCTCAGAAAGCTGTATCAAGTAAGTCCATCCTGCCATAACAGTGGCTGGAATATAACCACCTGCTATTGAGATCTGTAACAACATCAAAAAACATTTTAAATACCAAACAAATAAACATAATCACTGTGTTATCAACCAGGAGATCACAAGAGGGAGATCCAGACCATCAGTAAATGATTTGTTAAAGAACGAACACGTTAACAGCATTAGTCCAAGATCACAGCCTGATTTAAGCAGTGGCCATAACACTAGAGGGCTGGACACAGCTATCCTCGAAAAGCAGTTCCCTCAGATGAGGCTGAAGTTTGCCCAGACCACAGAGTGGGCCATCTACTTAAGACCCATAAGGGGAGACAGCACAGTCTAGGCAAGGGGCTCAAGGAGACCACTACTTAAAAACCCTTAAAGGGGAGCAATCTCCAAGCTGGAACACAGCTATCCTTGAATAGCAGATTCCTGAAGAAGACTTTAGTGCTCACTTGAGAGAGCTTGTGCCAAGGGGGAACCCTACTTAGTTATAGAAGCCAGGGTAGAACATAGCTGCCCTCAGACCACTATACTCCAGAGCAAAGCAAGCTTGAGCTGGAGCATAACCATCCACAGACAGCTACACTTTGAGCAGAGGCTGTTCACTGAAGGCTGTTCATGAAGAGGGGGGAGCATTCTACTCATCTCAAACTTACTAAGCAGGATTCAGAGGGACCACCGACTTAAAAATACCCAGAAGCCTTGGGAGGCAGCCCACTCCTAAAACCATCTGGCCCAGCACAGGAAGGAACATTCCCCATAACCACTCTATGTGCTGAAACACCCTGGGAGAGAAAGCTCGCAAGCATCTCTCAACAGGGTATTTAAATATATCCACACCTAGCGAGACTCTCCACACACAATAGCATGCATATTAGAGAGGCACAGCTGAGCTGAATATAGCTCCGCCTGTGATCTCACAAGATCAGGGCTGAAATGACTCTGTACTCACACTTCATCATCATAACATCCCAAATGCTGTCTGCGGGCATCTGACAACCCATTAAGAGAGGGTGTGTGGATCCCCCAGATAAAAGCAATAACCGTGAGCTGAGGTCAACTGTGCCATGGTAACGGCAGAACCGGGCCGTGAGACACAAACACTTTGTCCCGCATCCCCCGGGAATAGGAACAAACTTATAAAAACTTGTTACTTGTCATCTCTTGAGAAGAGGGACAAGCGCGAACTGAGTTTTCTCATTGGAAACACTCACAATGAGTGCATACAAAGCCCTCAAGCACCAAATGCACAAGCCCCTGACCAAGACACATGACGCATATAGATATTGTGTGTCTTCAAGTGTCCTCGGGCACAGAGGCACACACTTTCTACAACGCTCACCTCCCATGGTCTCTCACACGCACTTCAACCAGAACTGGAACCAGAACCATTGTCCTGAAGACAACAAAAGTTGGTGACGTATTCAGCAGGGGCTCTTATATGCTTTCGGGCATCCACCTATGATGTCGGGCCACGTGGACCAATAGGATTGGCATTGTTTCACACGTGCCTTAGACACCGGTCATGCTGGCAGCATTCCCAATTGTGTCCGCTAAAGGACGCAGCGTGAAGTTCCCTGGAAGGGGAATTTATTAGTTCATCCTTTGCTTCTCATTTAACATCTGTTTCGATCTGTTATTGGTTCAGTTCCTCTACAGCCAGTCACTTCTACAAAATCTACCAGTCCCGCTACTACGGGTTAGCATGATGCTAGACTGAATGTAACCTTTTAAAAGAAACCACTCAATGTTTTTTTTTTGTTGTTGTTTATTTGTTTGTTTATTTTTTTCATGAAGAATTAATTCAGCATCTGATTCCAATTTACCATCTGTTTTTATTTGTTATTTTTTCAGTCTCTTTACAGCTGATCTCTTCCACAACATCTACCATTTCTACTACTACAGGTGAGGATGATGCTGGACTGCACTGTAATATTAAAGCATAGCTGTCCATAGTTATAATTGTCTTCATGAAGAACACATTGATTCAACATCTGATTCTGATTTAACATGATTCCAATTGTTTTTGTTATAGTCTCTTTACAGCCGGTCACTTCCACATCTACACTTTCAACATCTACAGGTAAGGACAGTGTTTCACAGGACTGTAATATTGAAACACAACCCTCCATAATTATTAGTGCCTTCATGAATCTGAATTGGCACCTTATTCCATCTTGTAAATATCACTGGTCATTTACCTACAGTCATTTACTTCTACAGGTGAGTGGACTGGATGTGGCCTTTTTAAAGAAACCGTTCATAATGATCTTCTTCATGAAGAACACTTAACTTCATCACCTGAGTTTGATTTAACATCTGTTTCCACCTGTCACTGTTCCATTTCCTCTACAATCAGTCACTTCTACAACATCTACATTTGCAGGTGAGGATGATGCCGGACTTCCTTTCATCCCTTTCTGTTTTGGTGACAATTTCTTGTTAAAGTTGCAGTTTATTTAGAAACAGTCACTGACACATACACATGTTTAGTTTTTCTCCCAGGTTATTTAATAAACTAGCCATAAGCATATTTCCCTTACATTTTGTTTGTTATTAAATAAACTTCTACTGTTCGTCAAGTCCTTGGTCATACACACACGTGCATAATGTCAACAGCTCACTAGTTATAATCTTTGGTAATCCTCTGCAAACTTCAACAGCTGGTTGAACTGGCTCATTAGTTTTATTTAGTTTTTAAATTGAGCACTCTGCTTCAGCTGTGCATCTTACATCATCATCCTGGAACTAAAGTTCGATTCAGTTCACTTTGCGAACTAGCTCAACTGGTTATTTTCCACAAAAACTGTACTCAAGTAAAAGTAAAAGTGCTTATAGAAATATTTACTCAAGTAAAAGTAAAAGTAATATTCTGAATAGTTACTTCAGTAAGAGTAAAAAAGTATCAGATAAAAAACTTCTCAAGTAGTTAGTAACTAAATATACTCCAAAAGTATTAGTTACCCAAAAAAATTACCCAAGTAAATGTAATGAATTAAATGTAACTCGTTACTACCCACCTCTGGTCACCATTTAACCAGTGTTTGGGTCTTCTCTCTCACTCAGAACCCTGACACATTAATCCAGCCATTGTTACAGATCTCATGACCACAAATTCAACAGTCTGATCATAGTCACAGGCTGTCTAATATCATTAATGTTTGACTTTTGAAATGAACTTATTTATCTCATGTTGAGTTTTCTCATTCTAGATCTGAATACCACAAAACTAGAAGATTGTTAGGTAAGTTGAGATGAGTTTCTGATATTGTGAGTAGGGGGTCGGACTCATACCAACTTGAAACAACAACACAATAATGCAGAGTACACAGTTTTGTGTTTTTGTCAATTTCGTTGGTTATGTACATTCTGTATATATATAATATGTATATGATGATTTTTTTTTCTTTTACTTGGAGAATACCAACAATTAACCAAAGAAAGAAAGAAAGAAAGAAAGAAAGAAAGAAAATACCTTTTACTTATAAAGCTTATTTGTGATTTCAGACCACAGGAAAATGTGTAGAAAATCTTCTTGGCCTGATAGAGAACTCAACAGCTCAAGTGCTTCCTTTGAATGTAAGAGAAAAAGGACAAAAACCATCATTATTTGTCACATATATAGACGATTCTGTAGCGATACTTTCATTCTTTTGTTCCAATTTTACAAATAATCCTATTTATATGATCACTAAAAATAGGATGTGACAAAAATTTTGGATGTGGTCCTCAACGCTACAGAGGAGGTTGTAACCTCATCGTCAGCTGACCCAAAAAAACTTGTGTCACATGGAAACCGTCTGTTAAAAGCCAGCGAGAAACTCGTGTCCATGGTGGTGAAACAGACAAACACAAGTGAATATGTAAATTTTACTCTTGACACTGTGGGTAAGTGAAAACCAAACTATGAACAGACTGACTTAATGTGCTCAAGTCTAGAAGAGCTGTGAAATAACTTTTGACCTTTTTACATGACCTTATTGTTAATACGGTTTCATTCACATGACTGTATTTTTTAATCAGAGGGACAAGTCTTCATGGTTGGACCACAGGTCACCTTAGATAAAATCCCTCGACTCGACACGACAAATTCTTCTGTGGATATTGATCTCATTGGGATCGCCAAGAACAACAATGAAACAAGTACATTAAATGTCTTGATGTGATTTTATCAAAAAAAATAAATAAAATTGAAGAAAGAGACTTAATACCACTAAACCACATTTACTTAGGGTCTTATATTATTATTATTATTATTATTGTTGTTGTTGTTGTTGTTTTGTTGAATGGACATTTATTTATGAGTTTCTGTCACACAGGATCAGCTGCTGTGGCTTTCATGAGCTACAACACAATGGAGAATCTACTGAAGCCAGACTTCTTCAACACATCCAATGACACGATTAAAACCATGATGTCCACTGTGATCTCAGCTACTCTTCCCAAAACCACCAACACTAAACTAACCAAACCAGTCAACTTCACCCTCAAACACATCAGAGTGAGAGACTGAAATGTGCTTTTGTTTTATCAGAGCACTGATGAACATCTGAAAACATCTAATATTCAGTGTTCTAAGATATTCTTCTTGTTTTTTGCAGGAGTTTGATCCCAGCGGTTCTCTGGTCTGTGTGTACTGGAATATCAGCGAGTGGATTGTAGATGGTTGTTCTGTTTTAAAGACCAACAGCAGCTACACTGTGTGTTCCTGTGATCATCTGTCCACATTCGCTCTCATCATGCAAACCAGCCGCCCACCAAAGGTACAGAACATTTCTAGTGAACACTGAAGAGCAGCACAGATTTGGCACTCATGTTCTCTCACATGTTTTCTCAGAGCGACTCACTGATGGATCTGTTGAATTTGGTGTGTGTGATCGTGGGGCTGGTGTTCTTCAGTTTGGCCCTGTTGACCTTTGCCCTTTGTCAGTGGAGTCCTGGAGTGAATAATGTGGCACGAATCAACATCTGCATCAGTCTTCTGTTGGCTCACCTTCTGTTTCTGCTCACACAGCGGTTCCTGAGCCTCATACAGCCTCTGCAGGTGAGAATGATGAAGGAGCCCTACAGCTCAGCACAGTCTGTCTGAGAATCATCATAACTGTCTCTCATGGTCTCCAGGTGTTGTGTGCCATGATCTCAGGACTTCTGCACTTCCTCTTTCTCTCCGGATTTGTGTGGATGTTCATTGAAGCTGTGCTGCTCTTCATCTGTGTGGAGAACCTATCACAGATCCGCTCCATTAATAGGGCGGTGCTTAGCAGTGGATTCCTGTGTGTAATGGGATATGTGGTTGCTCTGGTTGTGGTGGCTGTGTCTGTTGTGGTGGATCCTAAAGGCTATGGAAGTGAAATGTGAGTTCAGTTGGAGTAACTCTTTGCTAAACAACTTCATCCATGTTTGTATATTTGTTATTTTACTGTATCTTCCTCCAAACAGGTGCTGGATAAAAATAGATAAAGGCTTCATCTCAAGTTTTCTGGGACCTGTTTGCATGATACTAACAGTAAAAAAACAATTTAATTTTTCTTTTATTAAAAGGAAAACAATGGAATTAATTAGGTTTTTTTACTTTTTTTTTTTACTTTGCAGACAAACACGATTCTCTTCATCAAGATCATCATCACTCTGAACTCAACTCTCAAAAATCTCAACTCTGATGTTTCACAGATAAAACAAACCAAGTAACAAACATTATGACTCACGTGATTTAATCAGTCTATAAAAAAGAACATGTAGTCAATAAAGACACATTAACTCTCTTTCTCTGTTTCTCTGCAGGATCATGGCGTTTAAAACACTGGCTCAGTGTGTGGTTCTTGGTTGCTCCTGGATTCTGGGTTTCTTCACTAATGGCAGTAAGGTGCTGGAGATCCTCTTCCTGATCTTGAACTCCCAGCAGGGAACCTTCATCTTCCTGATCTATTGTGTCCTCAATAATGAGGTCAGATATTTTTCCGTCCTACTCTATAAATACATCAATAAACCTCCGGAGACAGTATAAGAAGAAGAAGAAAAAAATAACCTCAGTGTTCACGTCTGAAAATGCACACCCCTTTAAACACCTTTTCATAGCAGTTTATCATAAGCAAACATTCTGGTTCATGAGTTTTCAGAAGTTGAAGGTGAAGTCACTCAGCTCCTCTCTTCTCATTCTCGTTCAGGTCAGGCAGCAGTACAGGAACTTCTTCAGATGTCTTTGCTGTGGACACAAACAACACTGAGGACCACAGAATCATCTTCAGAGAGAGAGAGAGAGAGAAAAAAATACTGCCATTATTATTTCAGGTTGTTAAGCTTACAGTAAAATACACAACAGAATCAATGTTTTTCAATATTAGTCTCACCTCTTTTTTGTTTGTTAGAGAGAAAAAAAAAAACTTTACCAGTGTCCCAATATTAGAGCTGTACTAATGTACTATTGATGTTCTTTTGATGATCTCTCTTTACTCAAGGTTTTCATTGGTAGAGGGCAAAAAATCTGTGTTCACAGTCTCCTTTACATTGTGTGGGATCATCATTAAAGAAAATTTTAGATTAATATTATGTTATGTATTATCTCAAAAAATAAAATTGTTAAACTTGCACAATTATTACAGTTATTTATTTATATATTTAAATAAGCTTCCACTTGATTGTTTATGATGTAAGTGACTTAAAAATGAGAAGGACAATAGAAGCAATTAAACCAACAAAAGGACAATATATAAGTGCTTTTGCAAGTCTAAGTTATCTAACACATTATGTATGCATATACACACACACACACACACACACACACACACACACACACACACACACACACACACACTGTTGGGGGTAACGCACTACAAGTAATGCAAGTTACATAATCAAATTACTTTTTTCAAGTAACTAGTAAAGTAATGCATTACTTTTTAATTTACAAGAAAATATCCAAGTTACTTTTTCAAATAAGTAACGCCAGTTATTTATTTCCTATTTATTGATTGAAAGCTTTCCTGTCCCCATGTTGAGAGAAATCAGGAGTAAGGTGTTACTGTAGTTCTAGAATAAATGTGAACATGCATTAATTCATCTCACTCACAAAAAAAAAGAAAAAAAAATCTGATTAAGTTTTTCTCTAAATTAATAAAAACAGTTAAAAACAACTCAGAATATGACTCAAAGCTGCAATAATTAAATATGTTAAATAATACAAATATCCTTTATGTATTTAATCCCATTTTATTAACCAATTTGCTACTGACCTTCGATGATCCAATACTAATAAGCAAAAAACACAAGATAAATAATAATTTCTTCTTATTTTTTTATTGCTGAAGAGTATTGAACTGTCTTCTTCTGCGTTCTGCTTTACAGATGTAAATTTACATTTTCTTCAACCTGAGGCTTTTGGTGTGAAAGGGCTTTTACATTTGCCAAAATAGAACTTTTTATATTAAAATCAAACAAGCAAGTCCAGCCCAGATTTAAAAAGTAATGCAAAAGTAACGTAATGCATCACTTTCACTAAAAAGTAACTAAGTAACGTAATTAGTTACTTTTTTAGGAAGTAACACAATATTGTAATGAATTCCTTTTAAAAGTAACTTTCCCCAACCAGTTCTTTCTGGTCCTAGAATTGGCTGATAAGAGTGCGATATTAGAGTGATAACAGAACTCCCCCAACCACTGTTTGTATTAGAGGCAAACTCCTTGTGTCCATTTACTTTACATCAAAACAGAGTCAGGAATAACATAAGACTGCAGTCGTTGTTACACACTTAATTTCTTTAACTCTGACACAATGCCTTAAATTCCCCTTACTAAAACAACACACGTTTAGCGTGACTGCCCAGATTAGTTCAATTTAACGATGTCATTACCTTAAAATTAGTTATCATTTGTTAACTGTTGCCGACACCTAATTTTACAGAGGGAAAGTCATGAAACCAGCCGTGGTTGAATGTTATGTCAGAATTAAATAAAATATATTTTTTAATGAATTCTTAACATTAATTATTATCAAACAATTATATTAACTGGTAACATATAAATCATATTGTAGGCTTTATAGATTTTTATAATTCATTATCTTCTTGTCGATCCACCGGTTCACATTTACAACAAACATGCCCCTACCCCAAAAGGGTCTTGCCCCCATTTTGATAGCTCTGCCTCACAAGTATGCAACCCAGGCAATGATTAGTTCTGTGAAACAAAGCAAAACGAATGTTACACCGTGTCTACACCGGATGTGAGTGGCACGGCATGACACAATACTATAGAACTCTATATAATCAGTGATGCTGTCTACACCATATACACTGTAAAAAATGATTCACTTTATTTACTCAATAAAATTGTTTAAAATTGTATATCCTATATTATTAAGTAAATTTAACACATTAGAATTAATTGGAAATAATCAAATTAGATGCTTACAAGCAACCATTCAAAATGATTAGAGGAACATGAAAAAATTAAGTAAAATTTACACAAAAATATTGATTTCATTGAGAAAAAAAAACGGGAAAAAAACACTATGCTAAAGAATACTATGTTATACATGCCAGGCCAGTAGTTGGCGATCATGAAACACCCTTTGAAAACATTATATGTATGCACATGATGTCAACTTTTTTACAAATTCACATTTTTGTTGCTTACATAGATATGATACAGGCATAATGTTCAGAAGTTTGTGTCCTTCAGTCCCTCAAAACATAGTTATTGAAGACACCTAAAGTTCACAAACAGAATCACTGAACGAGAAAAGGGTAAATGGTATAGGGTTACCATTATAGTGGTCAGTGTTTGCTTTAGTTGGGCTCTGGACTTTTTAATATTACATTTTGTATGGTTGTTGTAACTGATTATAACAGCTAGATATGCCAAGAGTAAAGCTGTTCAGGTGGTGTTGGTTAAGATTTTACGTAATCATTGTTTGGCCTGAGTGTTATAAATAGAGCCTGTTCTCTGAGTTAAATTAACATTCAATGTAGCAGCCCCTGTAATTCAACAATAGAAAACCTGAAATCTCCTGTTCAATCCAGAGTTTAAGAATTCTGATTAAGAAAAAAAAAAATTGTAGTGGGGAAGGGAAACCTTCTTTTAGACACACAGTGACATCAAGAACCAGCGTATGAATCTCAAGAATGGTGACGAACAGCATATTCAGATTAACAGATGAACTGTAAGCATCACAAAACAAGCTACTAAAAATTGCATAAAAAAGTAAAAATAAAAGAAAATATTAAGAATAAATCTTAAGACATCTCATAATCTCATAATTTATTCATGCCGCAAAGCATGATGGGAGCCATAAATGATTTTTGATTGGTGGAATCCAGAATGCAGTGCAACATGCTTTTTGATGGTCACCATTGTTGAGGTTCTCAGCCTGATTCTTGATCTCTGTTGCCTAAATGAAATACATTTTCTTTTTTTTAAATTTATAAAAACATATCAAACTAAGAAAAAACAAAAAAAACCAGAAAATACCAGACCTTATACTGTACAGACAAAGGTCTGTTGTTGATAAGACACAACCAACTCAGAAATCCATATCAAACGATGTCAAAACAAACAACACCAGATGATCTTATTCTTTATTGGCTTGTCTAACTGCTGTATCACAATTACAGCAATCAAAAAAATTGTTTAAAAGTTTAAGGGCCCAAGAGCCCAACTAAAGCAAACACTGACCACCGTAATGGTAACCAAAATGTAGATTATGCTCCTTCAGTGATTCTGTTTGTTAACATCAGGTGTCTTCAATAACTCTGTTTTGGGGGCTTGAAAACACAAGCTTTTGAACACTATGCCTGTATCATCTCCATGTAAGCAACAAAAACATGAATTTGTGAATTACATTTTTGCGCTGTGTGTTTCTTATCACTAACTACTGGCCTGGTATGCATAACATAGTATTCCTTAGCATAGTGATTTGTTTTTTCTTTCTCAAAGAAATGTTTTTTTGGTTTTTTTTTTGTGTTTTGTTTTAAAAACTTTACTTATTTTTTTGTGCTATTTGACCTCATTTTGAATGGTTAATTTTTAAGCATCTCACTTGATTAATTCTAATGAATTCTTATGTGTTAAATTTAATTAATAATATTGCTTGTAATCTGTTTGCCACAATTTTATTAAGTAAATATAGTGTATTATTTTTAACAGTGTACACCAACTACGCACACATCTCCTATCATGTATGCCTATGAAAGACGATCGAACCAATCAGAGTAGGTATGGGGCGGGTTAACATGTGCAACCCCGCCTCTATATGCAGGCTGCAGCCGGTGCTTCTCGTTTTTATCCAACAAAACCAATATTTTTGTATACATTTTACTTATTTTTTTCATGTTATTTTACTCATTTTGAATGATTGCTTGTAAGCATCTCATTTGATTAATTCTAATTAATTCTAATGTGTTAAATTTAATTAATAATATTGCTTGTAATCTGTTGCCACAATTTTATTGAGTAAATATAGAGTATCACTTTTTACAGTGTAGATGTATATACATATCTACACTGGATGTGGCACGGACACGACAAATCCCCGACAGAAAACTGCTGCTCCATTCTATTCATGACGTATTGACACTAATTTCAAATGATTTACAACGGTCGCTTTGTTGCATCCAGTGTACTAGGGTGAGCGTGATTTCACCGAGTACAACATGTTCCTGGATCAACATCCTTGTTGATCCTGGAACAACATTCCAATCAACCAATCAGAACTGAGATATAACTTTTCAGGAAATATCTGTTTTAGGCTTACAATCAGGGTTAGGTGCTTCTACACTCGTGTTAATCAGCTATCATTTCACATTGATTTTAGTAATAAATTATGGGTAGGGTTAGGTTTAGGGGTAGGGATTGGGTTAAGTCAATAATGTTGATCCAGGATCATCAAAAGATGTTGATCCAGGAACATGCCTTACTTGGCAAAATCACGGCGACCAGTGTACTAGACAGACTTTAGCTGTTGCAGTGCAGACATGCTGTTACTCACCTATCGAGAAGAAACAAAGCAACCCTGGCTTCTGATCGAAGGCCTTCCGCTCCTTGAGTTCTCTCCAGTGCATATATATATATGCACAGTGGCACAGCTTCTGCATTGTTTTGTGTAGTACTTCAATTGTTTTAATACAAATATTTTCTTAATAGTGTTCAGTACAGTAATTTTCTATACATCTAAATCAGTACTTTAAACATTTGTTGTCAATGAGCTATTACAACTTAAAAAAAAAAAGTATCAGTGGCATGAGACAGTAAGATATTTAATTATGTACTATGTAAGATGCTTGCAATCATTGCTTTAATGGTATTCATAATTTCTGCTTAAATACAGTCATTATCTACTTGTATGATTTGTATTATCCAGGAACTGCACAAATACTGTGGCATATGGACATTACTCTCTTTATTTGAGCTGGCCCAAATCCAGCCCACATTTGGCCCAAATCACCATAACAGGAATCCTCATCTGGTCCACATGCAGAAAAAACGGATTTCCAATGGGTCTGGGCCAGATGATTTTTGCTATCAGTGGGTGAAAAACATGAACAAATTGAAGAAAATCTTACATTTGTTTTTAAACAAGCTTTTCAAAAGAATTTGGTTTAACTGTATAAGTGGTATAAATATAGAGTTGCTTTGCTTTGTTTCTGAACTGGCCTAATAAATGTTTATCTTTTATTATCTGTTGGCTGCATTGTTACTGTTGTCATATTGTGTGATTAAAAAAATAAAAAATAAAAAATACATTTTGGGTTAATTTAACCTAGCAGTAGGCCTAATTTCAAATCAATATTTGAATTAGATATGTTTATTGATGTATTACCAGATATATAATGTATGACCTACTGTGTATATATATATATATATATATATATATATATATATATATAAAAAAAACATTTCAGAGCAATTTGTTGTAGCCACTTAGAAGCACAAGCACGTAGAAAGACTTAAACACAGAACAAATGTATATTTGCACAGTAATTACAGAGAAAAATATTGTTTGATGGCCAAATTAAACCCTCTATAAAAACATCCACTGAAATACAAATGTTGTATTGTGTATTGTTTCTGTGAACAGCTGGAAAGAGGTTAACTTGTTTTTAGCTGCATTGAAATTTGATGGTATATGCAAAGTTATTTGGTGATAGTGGTGTTGGAAAGTTGCTGGTGTGACTCAGCTGAGATCGACGAATAAGCTTTCATGAGGTAAGTAGGCTCGTGAATTATAAATTATAGCAGAAATTCATTTCACTAGATGTCCAGTTTTGTTGTTCAGTAATCTCCGTCATGTATCCTTTAATAATAGAATGGTTAAAAAAAAAAAAAAAAAAAAATACCTAGGCCTATAATAAAATAGGTCTACCAATATAAAATAATAAAAAAGTATCGTCTTTCAAAATCACTCCCAAACATGAGATTGTTGTTTAGGCCATTCATGCCACATGATATTAGAATAGGTACCACTTAGTCTCAAAATACTTACAGTATAAATGATTTATAATTTTACAGATTGTTACCCCTTTATTCCCCAAACATCACATATTATTCCCTTATACCTAAATATAGGTACTGAATAGGTACAAAAGAAAAAAGGTTACGTTGTAACTTCAGTTTACTTACACAGTTCTTTGCAGGTTGTGTATCTGGTTGTTAACCCCTTATTACCCAAACGTAACACATTGTTCACTTATACCTACACGTACATTATAGGTACACTATAATTACAGAAACATACATCGTAAATTCAGTATACTTACATAGTTCTTTCTGGGTTGTTATCTAAAGCGTTATCCCACCCTCAATACCACGACTGAGGTGAGACCCTTGAGCAAGGCACTGAACCCACAACTGGGGGTAAGGCCGCAGCAGTATGGCTGCGAGAAGCACCCTGCTGCAGCCTGCAGATCGAGGCGGGGCTGCACCTGGGGCGGGGTTGCACGTGCAGCCCTGCCCCATACCTACTCTGATTGGTTCGATCGTCTATCATAGACATACATGATAAGAAATGTGTGTGTAGTTGGTGTAGGACAGAGTATGTTGATTAAAAAGCTAAAAATGCTGTGCAGTTTTATAAAGCCTTCATTATAATGCACAGAAGAAAAAAAAACATTAGTCTGTACCTCTCCATGTCTGTGAAATGATTGTTTTGTTAAATTAAGCTGATTTTAAGGCTAACAGACGAACAACCCACCACATTTAGTAAATTAATTCGGTTTATTATCCACAGTGGGAGGATCAGGCCTTTAGATAGAAAAATGAATTATGAATTAAATAATTTTTGAAAGTTTTAATTTTTCATATCATCAGAGTATGAGAAAGGAAATGAAAATGATGTATCAGTATTGTTTTAATTTATATAACATGACATATTGTTACATATAATAATCTGTAATGCAGTTGATAAATGACACTGCAATAATGTGTCTGTGTGCCATTTCAATTTTTATAAAACTTGAATTTTCTATATTGCAATTTTCCTCCCCTTTATTTCAGGAAAATATGCTGCTCCTCATTATTTTAAAGTGAAGAAATCGAGAAACTTTTATTTCTACCGGTCGTGAGGATTCTGAAAGGACATACCTGTAATCTGTTGCTATTAATGAACGTAATTTCATGATCATCATGCTCTTATTTTAGTGCATTTGTGTCACAGCCATTGCAGTCAAATATTGAGATAAACTTTATAAAGTATCATCTATTTATATTAAATTAATATATTAAATTGGTATCTTCTCCGATACCCATTTTACAACCATTATTGAGCCGATTCTTTTCAATCAGCTGGAATGATTCGGAACATTCTACAAACCCGATTCCAAAAAAGCTGGGACACTGTACAAATTGTGAATAAAAACAGAAAGCAATGATGTGGAAGTTTCAAATTTTAATATTTTATTCAGAATACAACATAGATGACATTAAATGTTTAAACTGAGAAAATGTATCATTTTAAGGGAAAAATAAGTCGATTTTAAATTTCATGGCATCAACACATCTCAAAAAAGTTGGGACAAGGCCATGTTTACCACTGTGTGGCATCCCCTCTTCTTTTTATAACAGTCTGCAAACGTCTGGGGACTGAGGAGACAAGTGGCTCAAGTTTAGGAATAGGAATGTTGTCCCATTCTTGTCTAATACAGGCTTCTAGGTGCTCAACTGTCTTAGGTCTTCTTTCTCGCATCTTCCTCTTTATGATGCACCAAATGTTTTCTATGGGTGAAAGATCTGGACTGCAGGCTGCCCATTTCAGTACCCGGATCCTTCTTCTACACAGCCATGATGTTGTAATTGATGCAGTATGTGATCTGCCATTGTCATGTTGGAAAATGCAAGGTCTTCCCTGAAAGAGACGACGTCTGGATGGGAGCATGTGTTGTTCTAGAACTTAGATATACCTTTCAGCATTGATGGTGCCTTTCCAGATGTGTAAGCTGCCCATGTCACACGCACTCATGCAACCCCATACCATCAGAGATGCAGGCTTCTGAACTGAGTGCTGATAACAACTTTGGTTGTCCTTGTCCTCTTTAGTCCGGATGACATGACGTCCCAGTTTTCCAAAAGGAACTTCAAATTTTGATTCGTCTGACCACACAACAGTTTTCCACTTTGCCACAGTCCATTTTAAATGAGCCTTGGCCCCAGAGAAAAACGCCTGCGCTTCTGGATCATGTTTAGATATGGCTTCTTTTTTTGACCTATAGAGTTTTAGCCAGAAACGGTGAATGGCACGGTGGATTGTGTTCACTGACAATGTTTTCTGGAAGTATTCCTGAGCCCATGTTGTGATTTCCATTACAGTAGCATTACCTGTATGTGATGCAGTGCCGTCTAAGGGCCCGAAGATCACGGGCATCCAGTATGGTTTTCCGGCCTTGACCCTTACGCACAGAGATTGTTCCAGATTCTCTGAATCTTTGGATGATATTATGCACTGTAGATGATGATAACATCAAGCTCTTTGAAATTTTTATCTGAGAAACTCCTTTCTGATATTGCTCCACTATTTTTCGCCTCAGCATTGGGGGAATTGGTGATTCTTTGCCCATCTTGACTTCTGAGAGACACTGCCACTCTGAGAGGCTCTTTTTATACCCAATCATGTTGCCAGTTGACCTAATAAGCTGCAAATTGGTCCTCCAGCTGTTCCTTATATGTACATTTAACTTTTCCGGCCTCTTAATCCTACCTGTCCCAACTTTTTTGGAATGTGTAGCTCTCATGAAATCCAAAATGAGCCAATATTTGGCATGACATTTCAAAATTTCTCACTTTCAACATTTGATATGTTATCTTTTATTCCATTGTGAATAAAATATAAGTTTATGAAATTTGTAAATTATTCCATTACTTTTTTACTCACAATTTGTACAGTGTCCCAACTTTTTTGGAATCGAGTTTGTAAGTTTAACGTGTTCACGCGTTAAGTGTTTTCCTCCCATAGAAAACCATAGCCTAAAAGGAAAATGCTTAACGTGGCGTAATGCATTAAAACGTGTTTTAAAAAGCTGACCTAACTCAGTAAACATTTTTAACAAAGCATTCTATTTACAGACAAGCAGGTTATGGGAGGAAAATGCTTAACGCCTAATTAATCGCGTTGCGTTCGTATTCTGGGCTCATAACTGCTTGTCTGTGAATATAATGCTTTATTTATAATTTGTTTACTGAGTTTGGTCTTTTTAAAACACTGTTTTAATGCATAAGTCCACGTACTTTCACGTTAAATGCTTTTGAATGTCCCAATGATTAATTTGTGAATTTGACTTGTCCAGATTAAACTTGCAGTAAACATCTCTTGATTCAATTATAGTGAGTCAAATTAACAATAAACAACTGCATTATAGTAAAGGCTTTGTAAAACTGCACAGCATTTTTAGCTTTTTAATCAACATACTCTGTCCTACACCAACTACACACACATATTTTTTATCATGTATGTCTATGAAAGACGATCAAACCAATCAAAGTAGGTATGGGGCACGTGCAACCCCGCCTCGATCTGCAGGCTGCAGCCGGGTGTACTTGGGCTTTCCTGAGCTACAACATGATGGAGAATCTACTGAAGCCAGACTTCTTCAACACATCCAATGACACGATTAAAACCATGATTCTCTCTGAGAATCATCATAACTGTCTCTCATGGTCTCCAGGTGTTGTGTGCCGTGATCTCAGGCCTTCTGCACTTCCTCTTTCTCTCCGGCTTTGTGTGGATGTTCATTGAAGCTGTGCTGCTCTTCATCTGTGTGAAGAACCTATCACAGATCAGCTCCAAAAAGAGGGAGGTGCTTAGCAGTGGATTCCTGTGTGTGATTGGATATCTGGTTGCTCTGATTGTGGTGTGTGTGTCTGTCGGTCTGGTTCCTGAAGGCTACGGCAGTGAACAGTGAGTTGTTGTTGTTGTTGATGAAGTTAATTTGATTAGAAGGAAATAAAGCTGATCTGGGGTTTTGTGACATTTTTACTATCAGATAAAAACTGTGACACAGCCTGTATCAATGTCATGCACAAAATTAAAATCTGCAGTATTTCACCAGTCAACACTTGAAATAGAATTTGTGACAAATTCATTCAGCTATATTGTTTGTTCTCTCTCTCTCTCTCTCTCTCTCTCTCTCTCTCTCTCATTTCCGGTGTGACCGTGTGACTGCTGAGTGTGAGAGGAGCGTTTGCGTGTGAATTGGATCTCGTGAGTGAATTCTTTTTTTCTTTCTTTCTTTCTTTTCTTTCTTTCTTGTATGGTTTCTTGTTAAGAAGTGGTGGGGTATTTGTTGGTTTGGGCCGCGTGCTACCGTGCTTTTTCTTCGCGGGCAGCATGACGGCCCCACGTATGCAAGTTTGAGTAAACTCACGCGGCGCCATGGAGTAAAAGTGGCGTCCGCGGTGAGCGTGGAAGACTGTTGCCTGGCTGCAGGAGAGGTTGTTGGGCATGAACATATAATGTCGGCCTCCAGAATGAACAGTTCCATTGTCATCTTTCTTAGCTCTGTTGAAAAGGCAAATGACCTAGTTGAGAATGGTATAGTGGTTGAGAATCTTTTTACTCATGTTCTCCCACTTTCTATGCCATCAAAAAAAGTTTTGTTGTCGAACGTTCCGCCTTTCATTAGCGATGAAACTTTGGTAAGAATTTTTATCACGATATGGAAAATTGGTCTCACCTATTAAAATGATACCGATTGGTAGTGGATCTCCTCTTTTGAAACATGTGGTTTCATTTAGGAGATTCGTTTACATGATCCTAAAAGATGATGAGGATTTAGATCTTTCTCTCTGCATATAAAAGTGGACGAGTTTGATTATGTCGTTTATGTTACCACGGACAAGATGAAGTGCTTTAAGTGCGGATTAGCGGGGCACTTGATCCGTGCCTGTCCTGGTAAAAATATGAAAAACGGCGCAGCGGCTGATGACGTTAATATTAGTGAGCCGGTCGAGGCTGGTCCGTCAGACGCGGTTCGGCCGGCGACAGAGACGGGTGCAGCGGGCACAGGTGCGGCGGAGACAGGTGCGACAGGGACGGGTGCAGCGGGCACAGGTGCGGCGGAGACAGGTGCGACAGGGACGGGTGCAGCGGGCACAGGTGCGGCGGAGACAGGTGCGGTGGAGGACAGGGCTGCATTGAATCTGCCCGCGGCCGAGAGTGCGGCGATCCAGGTAAATGAACCTGAAAATGTGGTTGAGGAAAATAGACCGGGTGATGTTTAAAACATCGAATACGCCAAAAAGTGTCAATTTACCTAACGTTTTACTGCTCGATTCGTTTGGTGATGGCATTGAAATGGAGACAGAGCAGATTGATTTCAAAGTTCCATCGAAAAGGAAAACATCTGACGAGTTTCAGACGGTTAGAGCTAAGAAAGCTGACGTGGATGCTTGTTGTGGTGAAAGTGACAGTGAATCTTCTGATTCTAGCGTCAGTCTCTCTCAGAGTGACTTCTCTAGTCGAGGTTGTGAAGTGGAAGACATTAAACTGTTTTTAAAAAAGCTACTAAAAACAAGAGAGGGGTCTGTGTAGCTGATTATTTTTCGGACACGAAGCAGTTCGTTGATAAAACCAGGTTTTTTATGTCGGAGAGTTTGTTTACAAACAAGGAGTTATATCGACTAAAAAAGATTGTGAGAAAACTCACTTCTGACAAGGCCAATGATGGTAGTGAGAAAGTATAGCAGCCTGGCTAGTAATGTGGGGTGTGTGTATGGAGTGCTAATTTGTGTCTTAGTCTCTTTCATTTCTCCAAGCATGAGTGAAGTGAACATTGCGACTTTAAATATAAATGGAGTAAGAGAAATTAGAAAAAGAACAGCTATGTTTGAAGTAGTTAAACAAAAAAGAATAGATGTTCTTATGTTGCAAGAAACTCATAGTGACTTGAGGAATGCTGCTGATTGGACTGAGGTGTGGGACGGGGTCTCTGTGTTGAGCCACAACACCTCCGTCAGTGGAGGGGTGGCTATTCTTTTTTCTAAAGCTTTCAATCCAACTTCTTATCAGGTGGATGAAGTAGTTAAGGGTAGGCTTTTAAAAGTAAGAGCTATTTTTGAGAATTTTATTTTTGTTTTTATTTGCGTGTATATTCCAACTGCACCAATAGAAAGAATGCTATTTTTAAATACTTTGTGTTCGGTCTTACAAAAATGCTGTGTAGAAGAATATTTATTCGTGGGTGGTGACTTTAACTGTACACAGTCAAACTTGGACAGAAACCATATTGAACCTCACTTGCCGTCTCGTAATCGTTTGATCCAGTTTTTGTCAAAACCCATGAGCTATGTGATGTTTGGAGACAATTTAATGGGGCACAAAAACAGTATACTTGGACTCATGTTCGTGACAGTGTGATTTCGCTGGCAAGATTGGATCGGTTTTATGTTTTTAAGCATCACTGTAATATTGTAAAGAAATGTTTAATTACCCCAGTGAGTTTTCTGATCACAGTATGGTGCTGTGTTCTGTGTTTTTAAACTCCATTAAACCAAGAAGTGCATACTGGCAGCTTAACACTACTTTGTTAAGTGACAGGTACTTTAAGAACATCTTTAAACTGTTCTGGGATGAGTTCAGAACCACAAAGGGTTCTTTTAAGTCTCTACGACAGTGGTGGGATTTTGGGAAAGCCCAAATAAAACAATTTTGTTTGCAGTATACTCAAAACGTCACTAGAGAGACAAGTTTGATTATGAACACCTTGGAGACTGACATTTTAAAACTTCTAGAATTAGCTGAGTCAACTGATGGCCGGAGGTATTTAGATTCATTGGCAAAGAAAAGGACACAGTTGGCTGATTTATTGAACATCAAAACACAGGGGGCTCTGGTCAGGTCAAGGTTCCAGAGTGCGGACCAAATGGATGCTCCATCCAAGTTCTTTTTTAACCTGGAGAAAAAGAACGGTCAGAGCAGAGTCATCCATGCTCTGCGCTCTGAGTCTGGAGGTTTATTGACAGACTTTGCGGACATTCGCAAGAGAGCAGTTGTGTTCTATGAAAACCTGTATAAAAATGAACTTGGGCCAGAATACAGGAGTGACAGTGAATTTTTTTCAGCGACTTACCCCAGGTGTCTGAGGAAGTCAATGCTGAGATTTCTGGTGCTTTGAGCATGGGTGAAATGTACAAGGCTCTACAAGGAATGGAGTCTGGAAAGGCGCCGGGCATTGACGGCCTGCCAGTAGACTTTTATAAGTCCTTCTGGTCAGAACTGGGTGAAGACCTTCTGGAGGTATTGAATGAAAGCTTGGCCGAAGGCCAGCTGCCTCTGAGCTGCCGTAGAGCAGTGCTAACCCTCCTGCCCAAGAAAGGAGACCTTACGGACATAAAGTGCTGGCGGCCCGTTTCGCTACTCTGTAGCGATTACAAACTGCTCTCAAAAACCCTGGCTAACAGGCTGGCAGGAGCGATGGATGGTGTCATCCATCCTGACCAGACCTACTGTGTTCCTGGTAGGTCAATATTTGACAATGTTTCTTTGATTCGGGATATTTTAGAGGTCTCCAAGATGGTGAATCTAGACTGTGGGTTAATCTCGTTAGACCAGGAGAAAGCATTTGACCGTGTTGAACATCGCTATTTGTGGAGAGTTTTTAGAGGCTTTTGGGTTTTGTCAAAATTTTATAAATTGTATTAAAGTTCTTTACAGTGGCGTTGAGAGTATTCTGAAAGTGAACTGTGGTTTATGTGCTCCTTTTAAAGTTCAGAGAGGTGTCCGGCAGGGGTGTTCATTGTCTGGTATGCTCTACTCTTTGGCAATAGAGCCACTTTTACAGCAAATACGGGTCAAACTTTATGGTTTATGTTTGCCAAACTGTGTAAAGAATCTTACATTGTCAGCTTATGCTGACGATGTTTATAATTATGATTAGTAGGCAAAGTGACATCCAAGTTTTGTCAGGTTTACTTAAAACTTTTAAAGGGTTATCTTCTGCCAGTGTAAACTGGAGTAAAAGTGAAACCTTACTTTTAGGTGAGTGGGCAGGTGGGAAACCAGATCTCCCTAAAGGGTTAGTTTGGGGAAAATCAGGTTTTAAATACTTAGGGGTGTATATTGGGGATGAGTTAACAGTGCAAAAGAATTGGGAAGGAGTCATTGAAAGAGTGAAAGGCCGCCTAGATAAATGGAGATGGTTAATTCCAAAAATGTCGTATAGAGGGCGTATATTAATTATAAATAATTTAGTTGCTTCTTCAATATGGCATAGGGTTGCATGTATTGATCCTCCATCGCAACTGTTAGTAAAAATCCAGGCAATTTTAGTAGACTTCTTCTGGGATAAATTGCATTGGATCCCACAGAATGTGTTATTCTTGCCTAAGGAGGAGGGTGGACAGGGCTTAATACATCTTCAAAGTAGAGTAGCAACTTTTCGGTTGCAATTCATTCAAAAACTTCTTATTGGTTCAGTTGAATTTAGATGGTGTGCTGTTGCATATGTGATTTTACGTAATCTTGAGAATCTGGGACTAGATAAAACTCTTTTTTTACTCGACCCACTGAAATTGAACACTTCAGGATTACCAGTTTTTTATAGGAACCTCTTTAAAGTGTGGAGTCTTTTTGTTTTTAAAAAAACAGAGGATTCAGAGTCACTTCATTGGCTGTTAGAAGAGCCTTTAATCCGTGGAGCACGCCTGGATTTGTCTGCCAGTGGACTGCACCCAGGACTTAACAAGACACTCACTGACAGTAAAGTCATCACTTTGGGACAGTTACTTGGAAGTATCAGGAATGGATTTCATGAATGATGAAGCAACGGCTCAACATCTGGGCATTCGATCAACCCGTCTAGTTGCACAACTATTGGTGAAGTGGCAGATGCTCCTCAATGCAACAGAAAGACTTTTGTTGGCTGAGTATGGTGATGGTCGCTGTGAACCAGATCCTGAAGACTCTTTTCCTTGTCTGTCTTTTTCACCGAATCTAGAAGAGGTTTCTGGAGTGTTTTTAAAAACTGTTCAATCCCTGTGTGTAGATTTCTTTTCTTGTTCTGGGAGAAGTTTGTATAAGTATTGTGTTGTTATTTTTAACAAAAAGGTGTTAAGAAAATTGATACTCCATGGCGTGATTTTTTTAAATTGAATATATGATAGAAAACCTGAGTGGAGAGCACTTTTATAAACCACCGTTGACGCAAAAAGACAGGTGACTTACAGTGGAGAATTCTTCATGGCGCTGTCGCCGTGAATGCTTTTATTTCGGTTTTAAATCCTGAGGTTGATGCTCAATGTCCTTTTTGCACTGAGAGAGAAACCATCTTTCATGCTTTTGTAAAATGTGCAAGATTAGAGCCTTTATTTTTGCTTTTAGGAGCCATTTTCAGAGCTGTAATGAATTTTTTTCTACTGTGGTTTTTATTTTAGGTTTTAAATATGTGTTGAAAAACAGATTTGTATGTCAGTTGTTGAATTGTGTGTTAGGCCAAGCAAAATTGGCCATTTATATAAGTAGAAAAAAGAAAGTTGAGCAAAATTTGGGACAGAATGTAGTAGCAATGTTTTCAAACATGGTGAAAGCAAGAATAATGATTGATTTTTGCTTATTACAAGCAAATGGATGATCTCATAACCTTTGAAGGTATTTGGTGTTGCAACGAGGCTTTGTGTTCTGTATCTGAGGGTGATTTGTTTTTTACACATTTATAGTGAGTTGATGTTGCTCTTAATATTTATGCACATTGTAATTTAATTGATGACGGTTTTGTCAAAGGGCGATATTGCCGTGAGCTGCGAGAGCAGTAATCAACCCTACTCCCAAAAAAGTGGACCTGACGGACATAAGAACTGGCGTCCGGTTCACTCCTCGGCATGAATATAAACTTTATCTAAGGTCTTTGGCTACGACTGGCTGGTGTTTTTAGATCAGGTCATCCATCCGGATCAAACGTACCCTGTTGTACCGGGTAGTTCCCTTTTTGATAATATTTCTTTTTGCGTGATATTTTTTTACTGGTTTCCTAATTTATGAAAACTGTGGCCTACTTTGTTTGGGAAAGAAAGGCACTGGCTCTTCAGTGTGTGGTTCTTGGTTAGCTGTGATGTTGAGAGTGGCCTGCAAATCTGGGTTTCTTCTTCACTTGTTCCTTTCGGTAATGGGCAGTGAGGTGTTTGTCTGGAGTTATCCTCTTCCTGATCTTGAACTCCCTGCTAGCAGGGAACCTTCATCTTCCTGATCTACTGTGTCTTCAATAGTAGGTAAGTTTTTCATCAAGCCGTTTTGACAATGTGGCAGTGGTGTTGCCAAAATAGTCTTACGAGGACGGGCTCTCATTGCTAACATTAATAGCCGCCTCCACTTTGGCACCGACTGGCATGTGTTGATCCCTCCCCAGAATTTTTTAAACGGAAGCTCAAGCTCTTCTGGTAATTTTTTTGGGACAAAGCTACATTGGACTTCAAAAAGTATTTTGTTTCTTCCTAAGAAGAGGGTGGCCAGACTGATTGTCATCTACAAAGTAGGTGTGCTGCTTTTCGTTGCAGTTTCTGACGAGATTTTCTTGATGGACCTGTGCATATTGTTGGCGTGCGTTTGTTGCACACCATTTTGCGCACGTGGGCAGCTTTGGACGGGACAACCTCTGTTTTTAATGAAGACAACCAATGTGGATTTATCAGGACTTGCCTGCCTTCTATCAGAAGCATCTTAAATTGTGGGGTCCTTTTTTCGAGTTCAAAATACTGAGAACTTTTCCTCACTCCTTGGTTACTTCAAGAACCCTTAATTTCTGGGGCTCGTCTTGATGTCACCGCTCATTGTAATCTATCTCTGGTTTAGTTTCTTGCTCCAGAAATCTAGAGTTTTACTTTGGGCCATTGCAGTACAGGAAAACTTCTGGCTTCAGATGTCTGATTTGCTGTGGTCTAACGCTGAGGAACCTCGTGGATGACACTGGGCCCAGTACCCCTGACTACAGCAACCCACTGAAAATGGTGATGATCTCTTGTCTGTGAGGGACAAAGTTGTATGTTTGTGTGTGGGTCTAATTATTCTTGATTATAAAGATAAATGATAACTATCGTTATATAAGCTAGAAGAGGTACAGTGGAAATGTGTCATCCTTATCGTGGTCTGTGCTGAATCCAGAAGTCAGGTCATGCTTGCCATTACACCAATTGTTTCACATGTACTTTCCAGACTGATTTGTTCACGCAGTAGAGAGGGGTTTATTAGTGATATATTGAGACTTTCCATCCAATTTTCGAAGTTACTCAATTTTTTATAGTCTTCTACTACTATCATCAATTATTTCTTCTTAGAAGAGATAAAATAATTTATAATAATACAACAAGAATAATATTAATTATTATTATTAATAATTTTTTCTTCATAATAATAATCAATAAGGAAAAAAAAATCTACAAAAAAAAAAATATTGATGAATGCTTCCTTTCAGTTTTTTCTTTCCTTCTAAAACTCCTCTTCATTATTGCTCCATTGGTTTCTGTTAGTACACTCCTCCTATTTCGATCTCCCTTGATGATTGGTCCCCCTCTCCTCTCTCTCCTCTCTCTCTCTCTCCCCCCTCTCCTCTCTCCTCTCTCTCTCTCTCTCGATTTAAAAAAAAACCACTAACACACACCACACAAGAATCTAAATAAAAAAATCATCTACATTAATAAACACGATTTGCATCTGAGATACAACATAATATAAAAAAAAGAATATACATCTTACAAACAAAAAAATTTAAAACAAAGACAAATTTGCATCTGAGATACAACATAGTCTAAAGTAGTGAGATGATACAAAAACAACATAAAATTCGAATAAGTTTTTATCCATGCTTTCAAAACAACGTCAAATGACATTATATTAAAATTATATTTCACTGAAAAATTACTCAACCTTATGTCAAACCTTTATGACTTGAACAAGGCTTTCAGTTGTTTTTTGTCCTACTGGTTTCAAAAGTTTTTAACCTCTTAAGCACAGGGCTATTTTGGGGATTTCCGCCTGGCATTTTTCCTACCCAAATTCAAAAGCTTACCATACCCACATGCAGAGGTGTACATACAAAAGTTTGGTATCATTTTACAGGAAATCCTTTGAAATTACATAAAAAACAGTGTTGAAATTGATAAAAATGGTTTAATATGTTTGTCTGTGTTATAATAAAGGCGCTTTTTGATTTTCAAAATTTGATTTTTTTTTTTATAAACTGAAGTTTGAAATTGTATAGCTCAGGTTCTGAGAGCACATGTCAGCTAATAGAGGAAAAAGGAAATTTCCAGCACATGTCAGCTAATAGAGGAAAAAGGAAATTTGTTTCTATCATAATCTATGCAAAAGTTATTCTATTCCATCTAAAGGGAGGAATAATACCCTTTTTGTATACATTTTTCCGCCTACCCACATTTGAGGACTCCAAATACCCACATATAGTAGAATAGATGCAATATCTTTATATCCTTTTACAGAAAACCCTTTGAAGTGACATAAAAAGCTGCTGTTTGTGACAAATATTATTATTTGTGTTGTTTTTCACATGATGAACCACCTCAATACAAGGCGCTTTTTTTGTGTGTTCTAAACACTTTCTTTGAAAGTAGATAACTCAGGCCCTGTGTGCTCTAGCAAACTGCATTACTTTATAAAATATATCTGGTCTATCACAATCTAAAATAGAATCCACATTCTCCAGCTTTATATCATTTCATTCATGTGCATTCTGTATTGGTATACTGATTCAGAGCATCTGACCTCAGCTTCCCTGTATCACTTCAGCATCTTCAGCACCCTCTCTGTCTGTTTGGTCGCGAGCTGCGGGCTATCCGCTAACCGGAGCTGCTATATGGCCTTCAGAGCGTCAAAGAAAACAAATATATGTTCATCCACACAGCACTGTAATAATCCATCTGTATTTACTGTATATTTACTGAAATGCATCATGTACTGTACCTTCTGTCAATAAACAGTTTATCAGATTGTCAACTGTGCTTTCACGTTTCAAAATAAAGATTCAAAGATAAAAAAAAGTACCTAACACGCTTATAGCCTCACCAGACGCGCGTCCATTCCTCTCCACGGCGCCGGTGATCATCCATAACTTGTAATATGATTATTATAAATTGGTATTTTCCTAGAAGCATATGCCAAAGCTTTTCCGCGTGCGAGCGTTGTATATAATAAGCCGAAAACTACATATCCCAGGGTCCACCGCAGTCATCCCCGGCGGACAAGAAATATGTCACTCACTGCCCCCACCCTTCCCCGCTGATGACGCAGAGGTGTCAAATTCCACAGCCCACTGCTGACTGACATCTGATCTGACTAATAGCGCTTCACAAACAATCACAGAACAAAATTCTCTTCAACCCGAGAGCGAATATGGCTTTTGATATAGGAAGCGCGTCTTTCGACGAGCGTGCGCCTTTTTTTTTCCTTGATGCGCGTACTGGACAAAACGCTTTATATCTCACCGATGGAAGCACGCAGAAACGTAAAAAAATGGTCTTGTTTGAAAAAAAGATTCTAATCTAAAAGATAATATAGAGTATATAGATATATGTGATTGTTTGCGGCTGACTGAAGCGGTGCTTCGAGTATAAATAAAAATTTGCTCTGAGGTGAGAAATTTCACATCGCGATTTTATTGAAGATCATTCGATCTGTGATTGTCACACAATAAAATGATTTACATCGTCGAATTTCTGAGAATGAGAGCTTTCTTGTGATATATGACTTGACTGTTTTGTGAAAAATATATAAAATACACATTCTTCGCAAAAATTATTCGCTATTCTTAGGCGGAAATTTGTGTGTGGGACAAATATATTTCTAAGCTTAATTTCACTACTTTATGAATCATAAAACCCAAATTAATGGTGTTCTTTGTAAAGAAGACAATCTAAGCTTTCAAATGATACCATATATGGGCTGATACCATATAAGGAAGGCTTTGAAATTTAGGCACGAACATTATTCACGTGGTTTTGGACCCGGTACCGGGTCGCAAAAGAGCTTCATGTTGTAGTGTGTTGGGTAATCTGTTTTAAAATGTATTCAGAATTTGAGAGATTGTTTTGTTGATATGGTTAGTTAGTTTATGTACTTCTTTAAAGTCTCTGAATGTTTCTGTAGAATTCTTCATGCAGATCCCAAACAGTATAATCTGCACAGAAACAAACTCTCTGGGCCTATTCAAAGTAAGATAGAATATTCATAACATTTTACAATATAGAAACAATGGATTCCTATCTATTTGCACGAAACATGAATATTTGACAGGTTGGAGTTTTAACAAAGAGTAGTTCTATGAGCTTTTGGTCAATTTGCTTCTGGGTCTCTGGCATTGAAGATGGATGTGGAGCTCTTTTTTTCTCAACAAAAAAAAAAAAACATACCAAATATAAAATTCAAATATAACAATAAAAAAACAAATCATGATTGTGATTGTATAAATACTGACATGTGATCTTTGTATATGAAATGTTTTTGTAAGTGCATCTTGGTGAGTTCGAATAATATTCTATCTTCGGATATGAATTTGAATTTCAGCAGGAAGGACTGACGAAATACATTAGTTTCCTCGTTAGATGAGCAGATAACTGTCATAAACATCTGACAATAATGTGTCTGTGTAGTCAGTCTAGTTGGGTGAAGATCACTACATGTAAAGTCATATAAGGTGAGACCCTATTTACATGTTTAAATAAGAATATTTATTTGCAATACTGTATGTTTCATGCTATTTTAAACATTGAATAAGCTTGATTTTAAAGTCATCTAAATCTATGATATACTTCATAATGTGTCCTGAGATGTGATTTATGTGTAATAAAGGCATTAACAAAATTCAAGGGCTGTTCAAGAATGCGAGAGATAGTTAAAGAGTTTACAGAAGAAAAGGGAGGGAAGACAACTGAATCCAGTGTTACTTCCTATTTCTTTGTAATTTACTGCAAGTGAAAATTTTTTTTTTTTTTTTTTTTGCATAGCAAACAAATCTATAAATGTAGGCTCACAAAAGCAAGCGTAGGTGTTTTGATCAATCCCACGATTGAGTCAAATGTGTAAATCATGCAGTCCAGAGATGGTTGGCACATTTTTCAGACTGTGTTGAAATACCCAAATATTCCCAAGCATGAGAATGGCTGGCTCAGTGATTAAAGATTTTTAATAAGCAAGAAGCAACAAACAGACTTTACTTTTTCTGTCACCTCAGAAGGGTGCTGGTTATGTACAATATTTTATTATTATTATTAGTAGTATTAGTAGTATTTACACCCCTGTAACTCATTTCTAATTGGTTAAACTGACAGTGTTTCACCCTTATGCTCATCACAGCTACTTTTTGTTTTGTCTCTTAATTTATGTCAGAAATCAATACCTGATCAAAACAAAGTGGACTATCAGACCCCATTATGATGTTCATTGATTTTAAAAGTAAGTATTTTTTTCCCATTTTAAATTAGAAAAAATGTATTGCATTAAGTATTGACTGATAATTAAATATGACAATTGACTAAGCTTTTGCTAAAACCATACATTATTTATTTTCTTTAATGGAAATTTGGGTCTATTTTATGTGCACATAGATCAGTGGATTTTTAAAAAAAAAACATATTATTATTATTATAGTTCATAACAGTTTGATCTAAATGTCATGCACAATCAGTATCAACAACAGCATTGCAGAACATTACCTTTCCATTATTCTCAGCAAGCCAAACTCTACTGTTATTAGTGTAGATAATGTTCACCAGCTCCAGAAGATTTCCTGAAATTATAAACACAAAAACTGAACTCCCTTTTCTCATTGCACAAGCGCCACCTTGTGTCTCTAAATGGTTACGACGGTAGTAACGCGGTCTTCGAGGACTTCCAGTACTGTATGTTATGAAGGACATACAACTTTTGATAGATGTCTAGAAGGTCAGGATTATTAATATAATATAATATAATATAATATAATATAATAAATATAATATAATATAATATAATATAATATAATATAATATAATATAATATAATATAATAAACAGTCTGTTGACAGTCTAATTAATTATAGCAACAAATCCTGCTGCGGGTTTCTGCTTCGTGTTTTTTTTTTTTTTTTTTTTTTTTTTTTTTTTTTTTTTGACCACATTATTTGACTACGTAAAATAATTCAGTGTACATAAAATCTCATTTTGTTGTTTTGCATGTTTTGTATTATTAATAGAAAAATGGCCTAATAAGACGACACAGTGCTACAGATTGTAATCAGTTCAAATGATACAGGGAAATACACTCATTAACTATTTTTAATAAATTATTTGTTCCCCAAACATAAACACATTTAGGCATTTTTTTTTAAGTTGCAACATTCAAAATGTGCTCATCTATTGCAGCTCTTACACTGTACCTGAAAAGAAAATGGATGAAAATATTAGTAAATTAGGTCATCTAAAACATGTACAAATATCTAAAACTTATTTAAAACTTTAATAAAATATACTTATACTTACTGGTTTAAATTAACTTTTTATTTAAACAACACAATTCTACAATAATAATAATAATAATAATAAGTAATGTATAGTTTATTTAATAGTAAAATTACACATAAAACTATTGGTTTTTTTTTTTTTTTTTGTTTTTTAGTATGTGTTATATATGTTGTTTGTATAGAATTTCAATCATGCTTTTGTTAGTATCATCTTCCAACATACTGCAAACCATACAGTAGTCCCCTGCATTACCTATAAATAAATTTGTTAACATTAAATTGTTAAATTATTTAATTGGGCAATCATACTGTATTACATGTCAAAATATAGTACACTTATCATTAAAAAAATAGCATCTCAGATGTGTTCTAAAAATAAAATAAAATAACTTTAAATTCTTATATTGCTTTTTGTGGCCTTCAGGTTATTTTCTATGAATTTCTCCTCTATCCCCTCTGTGGCTTTGAATGTGTTTTACTTCTATAAACATTTTTTCAGAGTGTAGAGAGCTCTTAAGAGGTTTACTACATGACATACATTACAATACATACATTACAACGGTATTATACAATCACACATCTAAGTGTGCAGGCTATTTTCATGCATGCTGAGCTGATGGCTTCAAACATGGTCTGAACGTTGCTGATCGTTCCTCTTGTAAAGCAAACTGAAACAATAATTGACAGGCGAAATTAATCCAATTTATTAGCCACTTTTGAAAATATTTGAACACATATTATTCAATACCAAAACTCCACAACTTGATTCAGGGTCTATAATAACCACTGGGCTGTTTGGACATCACATCTTCTAAGTGTTCAAAAATTCCTAGATGTGGTCGAGACATTTGTATTGTTTACAATTGAATAGCATCAAAAAAAAAAAAAAAAAAAAAAAAATTAAACAAAGATGAAACATAGTTCTAACAATGTTACCTCCAGTTCCACAGAATTTTATGTCCACAAGAACCATCATTTCCCACTGGGTCGATCAGAGTGTTGTTGTTTTTTTTTTCTTTCTTTCTTTTTTTTTATCAATAAGATTAAGAAATGTTTTTAGATCACCATTTTCAACTAGAGTGAAGCTGCTTGGTATAGACAATTTCAATTTCTGGTCATTGTTGGAAAAGAAAGATCAAGATGGCAACAAATGAATAATAAAATAATATATAATTTAAATTTAAAGTTAGAATAACTACAAATTTGAATACAAAATGTTCTGTTTTTTTGGACTTATGCTACCCTGATGGGAATGATCCCACTGACAGGAGATTATATAGTGCCATACATTTTATATATATATATATATATAGATATATATATATATATATATATATATATAATTTTTTTTTTTTTTTTTTTTTTTTTACACAACACAATCTAATCATTTTGAAATGGCTCACTAATCAGTGACACATGCCCCATATAACTTTTCCATGAAAAATCCTAAGCTTCATTATGTGACCGTAAACAGTTCTCATTTCTGCTAGTTGTCTTGGTATAATAAAATAGTCAAAACTTACCTTACATGAAGAAGTCCACGCGCAAGTGGTGAAAAATTATGTGTGTGTTGTTCAGTGTGACAAAAATGATGCAATACTGTTGTGTGCATGAGCAGTAAGCCCTGTTAGGATGAAATGTCAGGACAGAGTCTTTAACTTTGATTATGGTGTACATTCATTGTGGCATTGTTTTGAAAACCATGTGCAAAGCCACAGCATTTACTTCCATCCAGAGTTGCATTCATTTTTGCCTGAGGATCTTGTATTGATGATGGGAAAGTCTAAGCTCTTTTGGGGCAGTCGTCAGTAGCCCCTCACTGCAGAACACAAGATCCAGGGGGCGTGGTTGGATCCACATCTAGGAGGTGAAGATGGGTTGGTTTAGGGATGGAGATGGGTGGGTTTAGGGATCAGGGGGTGGAGACGGGTAGGTTTAGGTATATGTAAGATGGGAGGAATTGGAATCTGAATCCAACCACACCACACCCCCTGGATCTTGTGTTCTGCAGTGAGGACCATCTTGAAGTTATGGCCTGTTGGTTAGAGAGTCAGACTTGTAATCCAAAAGTTGCGGGTTCGAGTCTCATTAATGGCAGGGATTAATATAATATTTGTCTTCTTTTTTATGGCAGGAGTTGTGTGGTCACTGTTGACTATCATCTCTTTATTCCTGTGTAAGTATAAGCTAGTAGTGTTTGATTAATTATTTTATTTTTTTATTTTAAATATAGTTGGTTGCTTTTATTTCTCAATACTTAGTCAATGTCAGTTATTCTCACTTTCAGAATGGATTTAGAAAATATTTAATACATTTTAAAAGAAGAATTACAATGTTTCAAAAAATTAACAGTACAGTCCACAGAGCCTGCAGTTTTACAAACTGCTGAGAGAGAGAAAAAAAAAAAAAAAAAATAAACACAAACTCATGTGTTTCAAATTCACCTGGTTTGGTATTTGTATATTCTGACTTTGATCACATTTTTCTTGTCCACAGGTTTCATATCCACTGCTGCTGCTGAACCAAAATCAGCAGTTGGTCCAGTTTTGGACTGTGATCTTGATAACGACATGTACATCTGCACCGGTGCTCAATACCTCATGTACTGCAATACAACAATGCATCATTTCTACTACCAGAGATACCAAAACCAAAATCAAAACCAATACCAATACCAGTGCATGAGCAATGACTGTATCTGTGTTGGTAATAAGGATACCTGTGCATGCTACTATAACACTTCATCCTGCTTCTGTGAGACTTTTAGCAATAACACCACTGTCCTTACAACAGTCAGGCCAGTTTTGGACTGTGAGCTTAATAATGACACATACATTTGCATTGGTGCTCAGTACCACATGTATTGCAACACCGCAGTGCATTATTTTAGCTACTACAAATATCAGAACCAAAACCAATATCAGTACAATTGCTGGACTAATAACTGTGACTGCCGTTTTAATAAGGACTCCTGTTCATGCTACAGTCAAACTTCATCCTCCTGCTTCTGTAAAAATTAATACAATAACACCACCCTCACCACATAACCCAATCACAGTCACAGACCTTCATATTCATAACTACAACTACACCTACACCTGCACTCATGCACAGCACCGCATGTACTGCAGTACAAGATTGCATAATTTCTCCTACCAGAGAAATCAATACCAATACCAATGCTGGAGTAATAATTGTAACTGTGTCGGTAATAAGGACACCTGTACATGCTCCAGTAGCACTTTGTCTTCCTGCTTTTGTGAGACTTACGGCAATAGCATTGCTCTCACTACAGCAGTTAGTCCAGTCACAGACCCTGACTGTGTGCTTCATAACGACTTGTACATCTGCACTGGTGCTCAGTACCGCATGTACTGCAATACAAGAATTGTGAATAATAACTGTAACTGCATTGGTAATAAAACCAGTACCAGTGTGTGAATAATAACTGTAACTGCATTGGTAATAAAGACACCTGTACATGCTCTACTAGCATTTTGTCCTCCTGCTTCTGTGAGATTTACGGCAATATCATTGCTCTGACTTCAGCAGTTAGTCCAGTCTATGACTGTGTGCTTTATAATGACACGTCATACATCTGCACTGGTGCTCAGTATCTCATGTACTGCAACACAACTGTACATGATTTCTATTACAATAGAAATGAGCACCCCGCTGTGTAAGCAATATCTGCGACTGCCGTGGAAATAAAAAACCTGTACGTGCTACTATAGTACATCATCATCCTGCTTCTGTACAAATTATGGCTATACCATCCCTGCAGCAGGTAGTCCCGTCTATGACTGTGTGCTTTATAACGACACGTACATCTGCACTGGTGCTCAGTACCGCATGCACTGCAACACAAGAATGCACAGTTTCAGCTACCAGAGATATAGAAACCAAAACCAGGACCAATACCAATGCTGGAATAATAACTGTAACTGTGTTGGTAATAAGGACACCTGTACATGCTCTAGTAGCACTTTGTCTTCCTGCTTCTGTGAGACTCACAGCAATAGCATTGCTTTCGCAGCAGTTACTCCTGCTTATGACTGTGGGCTTTATAACGACACATACATCTGCACTGGTGCTCAGTACCGCATGTACTGCAACACAAGAATGCAAGAATTCTACTATCAGAAATACCTCTACCAAACTCAATATGAATTACAATGCAGGAATAATAACTGTAACTGCCGTGGAAACATGGACACTTGTACATGCTCTAGTAGCACTTTGTCCTCCTGCTTTTGTGAGACTTACAGCAATAACATCACTATCCCTACAGCTGTTATTCCATTAAGAGGCTCTCAATGTGAGCTTTATAACGATACATACATCTGCACTGGTGCTCAGTACCGCATGTACTGCAACACAAGAATGCATGATTTCTACTACCGGAGATATCAGAACCAAAACCAATATGAATTACAGTGCTGGAATAATAACTGTAACTGCCGTGGAAACATGGACACTTGTACATGCTCTAGTAGCACTTTGTCTTCCTGCTTTTGTGAGATTTACGGCAATATCATTGCTCTCTTTACAGTAGCTACTCCAGGTTATGGCTGTGTGCTTTATAACGATACATACATCTGCACTGGTGCTCAGTACCGCATGTACTGCAACACAACAGTGCATTATTTTAGCTACTGGAGATCTCAGAACCCAAAACCAAAACCCGTACCAATGCTGGAATAATTGTGACTGCCGTGGAAATAAGGATACCTGTACATGCTACAGTAGCGCTTTGTCCTCCTGCTTCTGTACAAATTATAACAATACTATCACCATCCCTGCAGCAGTTAGTCCAGTCACAGACCCTGACTGTGTGCTTCATAATGACATGTACATCTGCACTGGTGCTCAGTATCGCATGTACTGTAACACAAGAATGCATGATTTCTCCTTGCGGAGATTTCAGTACCAAAACCAGTACCAGTGTGTAAATAATAACTGTAACTGTGTTGGTAATAAAGAAACCTGTACATGCTACAGTAACACTTTGTCCTCCTGCTTCTGTGAGACCTACAGCAATAGCATTGCTCTCACTACAGCAGTTAGTCCAGTCTATGACTGTGTGCTTTATAATGACACATCATACATCTGCACTGGTGCTCAGTACCAAATGTACTGCAACACAACTGTACATGATTTCTATTACAATAGAAATGAGCACCGCTGTGTAAGCAATATCTGCGACTGCCGTGGAAATAAAAACACCTGTACGTGCTACTATAGTACATCATCCTCCTGCTTCTGTACAAATTATGGCTATACCATCCCTGCAGCAGGTAGTCCTGTCTATGCCTGTGGGCTTTATAATGACACGTACATCTGCACTGGTGCTCAGTACCGCATGTACTGCAACACAAGAATGCACAGTTTCAGCTACCAGAGATATAGAAACCAAAACCAGGACCAATACCAATGCTGGAATAATAATTGTAACTGTGTTGGTAATAAGGACACCTGTACATGCTCTAGTAGCACTTTGTCTTCCTGCTTCTGTGAGACTTACAGCAATAGCATTGCTTTCGCAGCAGTTACTCCTGCTTATGACTGTGGGCTTTATAACGACACATACATCTGCACTGGTGCTCAGTACCGCATGTACTGCGACACAAGAATGCAAGAATTCTACTATCGGAAATACCACTACCAAACTCAATATGAATTACAATGCTGGAATAATAACTGTAACTGCCGTGGAAACATGGACACTTGTACATGCTCTAGTAGCACTTTGTCCTCCTGCTTTTGTGAGACTTACAGCAATAACATCACTATCCCTACAGCTGTTATTCCATTAAGAGGCTCTCAATGTGAGCTTTATAACGATACATACATCTGCACTGGTGCTCAGTACCGCATGTACTGCAACACAAGAATGCATGATTTCTATTACCGGAGATATCAGAACCAAAACCAATATGTATTACAATGCTGGAATAATAACTGTAACTGTGTTGGTAATAAGGACACCTGTACATGCTCTAGTAGCACTTTGTCTTCCTGCTTCTGCGAGTATAACATCTCCATCCCAACCACAATCAGTCCAACTACTGCAGGTGAGCATGTTTCTGTTTAATTTTTTTCTATATTCATGTTGTATTGATTAATTCCCTCATTTTAGTTCCGAATATCACACCACCAGATCAATGCGAGGTAAGATGAATATTTCAATTTACCCAGCGCACAAAGTCTTTTAGTTTTTATTTATATAGCTCAATTGTGATTTCAGAGTCAGGCCTCAGAAGGGTGTCTTCAAAATGTTCTTGATCAAATTGAGAACATTACAGCTCAAGAGCTCCCTGTGACTGTAAGTCTTCAAGGGAAAATAAATGAACAAATCAAATCTCGATAATAGATTGTCCCCTTGGAATTATAAGGTTTTATCTGCATTCTGAGTAGTTTTGAGATATTGAGCTTCAAAGTTTTTGTGTTCCATTTGACTGTGTAGATAGAACCTTATTGTTTTTCAAATAAAAAGTCCCATAATGTACACAACATTAAAAAATCTATCACATAATGTAAATACGTTGACACAGAATAAGAATATGTGAATAACTCAATTTTGACAAAAATGTCAGATAGAACCTTATAATTCCAAGGGGACGCGATGACTGACATACCAGTGCTGTCTTTTTGGCTCTGTTGATATTTACATGTAGAGTAACTGTTTTTCTGATCAATAAATTAGACTGTGTCAAGCCTTTTGACTATGACCTTCAACGCTTCAGAGAAGATCTCCGAGTCATCATCATCAAACCCAGCTGAACTAGCCTCTTTTGGAAACCGTGTGTTAAAAACCAGTGAGAAACTCATTTCTACATTAGTGAAGCCGACAGACACAAGTGCCAATGTCAGTTTTACTCTTGCTTCTGTAGGTAAGTGGAGACACAATCATTATTGATGATAAAACTGAGATTATATATGATGCAATGGACTTCATTCAGTCTAGAGAGCAGCAATGAGTCAGACAGCAGCCATGCTGAAAGCAGCATTACTATATGACTGTGCAGGCTAGAGTTATGAACTTTTTATTATAAGCAAGTGAATAGTATATTTTGTTGATGTCAAAGGTCAGTATTTTGTACAAATTCATTGACTTTGAGATGTAAGAGTTAAATGCATTTATTCATATAGCAGATTAAAGGAAACACTGTTTTAAAGTTGACCTGAAGGATTCAAACTACATCAGAGATGAAAACCCAACAATAGTGAATAGTTGTTTTGTCTTTTGTGCAAAATCAATGATTGAACTTGACTTTTTACATACATCCCCAGTCTAGAGTTGGGAAGGAGTAATAAAGAAAGTGGTGGAGGAATGGAGGGAGCTTTCCCCTTCTACTGACTCACACACAACACCGTAATCGATACAAAACAGTATAAAATTTATTGAACACAAGGCAGCAAACAGAGCTTCAGGAGGGGTCAAGGCCAACATAATAAACAGAACATACTAATTCCCAAAAGCAAAGCTACCTAATTCTAACAAATAAAAAAACAAAACAACAACAACAAATGTAAGAAATATTACAATAACTCCCTTGCTTTCCTTAAGAAGTGTAGTCAAAATAAATGCCAACACACCTCCCAATAGCTTCCCACAAAAAAATAAAAATAAAAAAAAAGAAACAAAATAAGTGTTGGTCTTAACAAAAAAGAAAAGAACTCACATTTTTGGGTTAAATTAATCCTCCCACGAGAGGATCTTTCAACACACTCTTGTCAACAACATGTTAAACACAAACACAGTCAACAGAAGACACTCTTGCGCCAAGCCTCCACACTCCAGACATCTCAGATCTGCCTTTTAACTCCAAAACATTTCCTCTGGTGGGCCAATCAGGATAGTGCAGTCATCAGCAGAATGATCCAAGTACACCCAAGTAGATATAACTGCAGGCCGGAGATCTCCAAAATGGGGCGTGAACTCCAAAATTGGGCAGAACCTCCAAAATGGGGTGGGGTCTCCTCGCGCAAACACTTTCACCATTGGCTCTGGCTCCAGCCAATTGTTATTGACTTACATTTCAAAATAAAATTTTCTAAATTAAACATTGTTTCTAGTTCATTTTATTTTCATAAAATAAAATATGCTATATAAATAAATATTCTCTGTGAGACCAACCCCAAAGCTTGTGGCCAGTGATGTTCAGACTGGAGTTTGAACCTCTGCTTAATGATATAAACGTGAATCACCCACGAGGTCTCCCGCGAGCCATCCCAGCGCAGCTCTAATGCTTTTTTCTCAGCAACGGGCCATCCTGGGGCTCGAAATTTGCAATTTACAAACGAGTACCAGTTGGGGAGTTATGGAAAAAAGGTGCCATTGTCCGGCGAGGTCCAGTTGGGGAGTTATGGAATGATCTCATATCGCATAGTGTAGGAAACAACACTTTAACTGACACAACCAATAAAATCTTTAGAATCAGTTATGGGGCGGCGTTTGCACTTAAGTTGATTGGGGGGAAAAATTGCGCTTGCTGTGTCATGTGCCTGTCTGTCAATGAGAGGAAGCCACGCCCTATTTTGGAGCTCCCACCCCGTTTTTGAGTTGCCTGCCCAATTTGGAGATCTCCAGGCTGCAGTTACACCCTTCTAAATACACCGAGAAGCACCCGGCTGCAGCCTGCAGATCAAGGCGGGGCTGCACCTGGGGCTGGGCTGCACGTGTCACCCGCCCCATACCTACTCTGATTGGTTCGACAGTCTTTCATAGACATACATGATAGGAAATGTGTGTGTAGTTAGTGTAGGATGGAGTATGTTGTTTAAAAAGCTAAAAACTGTGCAGTTTTACAAAGCCTTCATTATAATGCACAGAAGAAAAAAATAAAACATTAGCCTGTAACTCGCCATGTCCCTGAAATGATTGTTTTGTTAAATTAAACTGATCTTTAGGCTAACAGATGAACACCTCACTACATTTAATAAATGAATTGGGTTTATTATCCACAGTGGGAGGATCAGGTCTTCAGATAGAAGAATGAATTATGAATTAAATCATTTTTGTAAATTTGATTTTCATATCATGAGTATGAGAAAGTATTGTTTTAATTTATATAGGATGACAAGACAGTTATTGTTACGTATAATTATCTGAAACAGGCTAATGTCTGCTGTGTGCCATTTCAATTTTTATAAAACTTTAATTTTCTTTACTACATTGCAAAGCATAGACTTTTCCTCCCCTTAATTTCAGGAAAATATGCTGCTCCTCATTCTTTTAAAGTGAAGAAATCGAGAAACGTTTATTTCTAACGGTCGTGATGATTCTGAAAGGACATACATGTAATATGTTGCTATAGTAGTATTTTAGTGCAGTTGTCTCACAGCCACTGCGGGCAAATATTAAGATAAACTTTATAAAGTATCATCTATTTATATTAAATTAATATATTAAATTGGTATCTTTTCCGATAGCCATTTTGTGACCATTACTGAGCCGATTCTTTTCATTCAGCTGGAATGCTTAACGTGCCTTAATGCATTAAAAGTTTTTTTTTTTTTTTTTTTTTTTTTTTTAAGACCAAACTCTGTAAACACATTACTAATAGAGTATTCTACTCACAGACAAGCAGATGAGTCCAGAATAAGAATGCAATGCGTTTAATTAGCCTACGTGTAAAGCATTTTCCTTCCATAGAAAACCATTAGACTAAAAGAAAATGCTTAACGTGGCGTAATTTAAAACGTGTTTTAAAAAGAACAAACTCAGTAAACATTTTTAATAAAGCATTCTATTTACAGACAAGCAGGTTATGAGAGGAAAATGCTTAACACGTAATTAAACACATTGTGTTCATATTCTGGGCTCATATCTGCTTGTCTGTGAATATAATGCTTTATTAATAATTTGTTTACTGAGTTTGGTCTTTTTAAAACACTGTTTTAATGCATAAAGCCACGTACTTTCACATTAAGCGCTTTAGAATGTCCCAGTGATTCATTTGTGTATTCGACTGGTCCAGAAGATTAAACTTGCAGCAGCTAACATCTCATGATTCAAAAATCAGACATAGAGAGTCAAGTTAACAATAAACAACTGTGCATTATAATGAAGGCTTTGTAAACTGCACAGCGTTTTTAGCTTTTTAAACAACATACTCCGTCCTTACAAAGCCTTCATTATAATGCACAGAAGAAGAAGAAAAACATTAGCCTGTAACCCTCACTGTCCCTGAAATGATTGTTTTGTTAAATTAAGATGATCTTTAGGCAGTGTTGAGTACTCAAGACCGTATTTTAATGGTCTTGGTCTTGTCATGGACTTGTGTGCATTTTGACTTGGTATTGACATATTAGGAATTGGACTTAATCCCGAGTCCACTTGAGTCCCAATCAAAATATTTCATGATTATTACTGTATGTTAATATTTCTTTAAATTGATATATGATTGTAGGGCTCTATGATTTCAGAAATAAAAACGGAATTTGCAGTTTAACGCGGAATTTCACAGAATTTGTCCAATTTTGAATGAATTAATCAAAAGTAGGTCATTGCACTTACATCAAATCACGATATGGACTAGTACCTGTAAATATTAAGCCGGAAAAGTCTATTTAAATATGTATCCTGCATGTTCTGCGTGTCTGTGTTAATGAATGGAGCAGAAGCGCGACTTCATTTATTACACACACTGAAGCATGCGTGACGCTCACGGTGATTTCAGCGTGATTTTGACCGTTTGATTTGAGTAAAACTAGTGTCATATCACATACACAGAACTGTAAAGGTATTCATGGTAACCTGTCAAAATAAAAGTCCAGTTTAATTTAAAGACAATATTTGCCAGAAATATATTACTATTGTTCAGCAGAATGTACATAGCCTAGGCTGCTACTACTACTACTAATAAAATCAAACAAACATTATTTTTTTAAGGAATAATCACACAACATTTCTTCCATGTTTTATTTTTAATAGTAAATCCCATTTGTTTACAAAAAAATAAAAGTTTGCTTAATTTTCAATAATTAAAAAGAAAAATTAAATGAAATGTCTTATGCCTTCATTTGATAACCAGAAAAATTTAAATGCACAACAGAATTTCTGAGAAAAAAAAAAAAAAAAAAATTTCATAAGACTATTTTAAGAAAAAAAAAAGAATAAATTAAGTTGTTTTTATGCATTTAAATAATTAGACATGCTAAAACACAGAATTAGGTAACAATAAAACATACGGTGAAAAAATAAAAAAAAACATTTCATAGGGCCCTAAACATGTAATATTTGTTAAACTTTTAATAAATTGTTGTGAAAATGTATATGTTGTGATTTTAATTAATTAGACATGCTTTTTGATTAATAAAATTAAATGTAACCATTAAAAAGGAGTTGAGAAAAATTAAACCAGAAAAAAAAAATGTAATCCAGAAAAATTAAACCAGAAAAAACGGAATTTGGAAAAAAAAATAAAACGGAATTTGGGAAAAAATAAAATGGATTTCATAGGGCCCTATGATTGACACGTTCAATGATTGGTGATTTTCTTGTAACGTGAGATGTTAGGCAGCAGGACTCAGGTCAGGATGTCTCATGAACTTAACACATTAACTTTTTAAAACGTCTGTTACATCATCTATTATTCAGTTTGCATATAAGAGACTCTAAAAAAGAAACATTCTGTGATATGTGGCCTTTTTACCCTTAACTGATAATATTTTTTAAACCTCTATCAAGTAAATAAAATACAGTGTACATGCCATGTTATATTTTACATACTGTTTGAGTATGGTACCAATTTTATTGTTTCCACCAAACATTTTACATACTCTTGAAGATTTCTTTAGGTCTTGTCTCAGACTTAATCTCTCTGGTCTCAGTCTTGACTCGGACTCAACCCTCTCTGAACTCGGTCTTGACTCGGACTCGAATGAGCTGGTCTCGACTACAACACTGTCTTTAGGCTAACAGACGAACAACCACTACATTTAGTCAGTTAATTGGGTTGATTATCCACAGAGGAAGGATCAGGTCTTCAGATTTAATTATGAATTAAATAATTTTTGAAAATTTGATTATTTCATATCATCAGAATATAAGAAAGGAAATGAAAAGGATGTATCAGTATTGTTTTAATTTATATAGCATGACAAGACAATTATTGTTAAGTATAATTATCTGCAACAGGCTAATGCACTGTAAAACCTGACAAGTCACAGTAACTCAAACCGTTTGAGTAAACAGATTGCCTTTACTTAAACCATGTAAGTTTTAAAACTTTGCAATTATGTAATCAAGTGATTAATTAAGTGCTGATTGAGCTTTAGTGATGAACAGCTGCTGTTTACAAACAGCATCATCAGCTCCACTTATTAGTAACCAGACTGACTTTATTTCTGTCAGACGTCTACAGAAGATCTTATTGAGAATTAACTAAGGTTTAGATGTTGATTTATTGTTTACATTTGAAGTAACCATGTTAGAGATCAGCGTTTGCTTTAGTTGGGCTCTTGACCCTTGATTTCTGTCTTAGATTATTTTTTTTGGACGTTGTAACCATGTGTTTTTGAAACACCTTTGTTATAACTCAAAAAACCCAGAGAAAATATGATCAGGTATTGGTTGTTTTACAGCATATTGGTGGTGATGATAATCATCAATTATGGAACTGCTTATACTTCAAAATCTTACTAAATAGGTGTTCTATAGTTAGTTCAGTTGATTACAATGAAAACCATTCAAAAAGTCAGTAGTTCTTTCATAATCAATTAATATAAAGGCCTTTCCAAACAGTTTGGTCTTCTATGGTGTCAATTAGTCACACACAGACATCAATAATCAGAATATGAACCTCAACAATGGTTACAAAAAAAAAAAAAAAAGAACATGCTGCAATGCATGCTGGGTACTATTGTAGTACAAAACCTCATCCATGGCTCCCAGCATGCTCTGCTGCATTGTTTTTTTTGTTTGTTTGTTTGTTTTCTGGTCACCATTGTTGAGGTTCATATGCTGATTATTGATGTCTGTGTGTGACTAAATGACACCATAAAAGACCAAACTGTTTGGTAATTTCTTTATATTAACTGATTATCACAGAACCATTGGTTCTTAGAATCACTTTTACTGTAATCAATCCAACTAATTACACAACACCTATTTCATCAGAGATTAGACTCCAAACAGTTCAATAATCAATGATTATCATCACCAATATACAGTATAACAACCAACATCTAGGTACAGGTTAGATAAAAAAAAAAAATGCTAACCTGAATGCACTGTAAGTTGCTTTGGATAAAAGCAGCTTCTAAGAGTGTGAGTGTGTGTAAAACACATGTTGATATTTTCTCTGGGCTTTTGAGTTACAACAAATGGTTACAACAGCCAAAGAAAAAACTAAGACAGAAATCAAGGGTCAAGAGCCCAACTAAAGCAAACACTGATCTCTAACACACTGTAAAACCCGCCAAGTAACTTAACTCAAACCGTTTGAGTAAACAGATATCCTTAAAAACCTGACAAGTTAGGTTTACTCAAACAGTTTGAGGAAACCGATTGCCTTAAACCATTTAAGTTAAACCATTTAAGTTTTAAAACTAACATACTGTAAAACCCGACAAGTAACGTAACTCAAACCTTTTGTGTAAACAAATATCCTTAAAAACATGACAAGTTGGGTTTACTCAAACCGTTTGAGGAAACCGATTGCCTTAAACCCGGGGTGCCCAACCCTGCTCCTGGCGATCGACTGTCCTGCATTGTTTAGCTTCAACCCTAATCAAACACACCTGCCTTTAATTTAAGTGAGCCTGAAGACCTTAATTAGTTGCTTCAGGTGTGTTTGATTAGGGTTGGAGCTAAACTTTGTAGGACAGTCGATCGCCAGGAGCAGGGTTGGGCACCCCTGGCCTTAAACCATTTAAGTTTTAAAACTTAACAGTTATGAGTACTCTGAACTTAATTCAGTTGAGTTCACTGAAAGAAGATATACATTGCAATTAAGTAATTAAGTGATTAATTGAGTGATAATTGAGCATTAGTGATGAACACCTGCTGTTAACAAACAGAATTACTGAAGAAAAGAGAGAAAAGGAATTACAACTGACTTCAGACACAGCCTCACTAAAACCTGACAAGTTATGTTAACTCAAACCCTTTGAGGAAACCGATTGCCTTAAACCATTTAAGTTTTAAAACTAATAGTTGTGAGTACTCTGAACTTAATTCAGTTGAGTTCACTGAAAGAAGATGTCACAAGGTGACGATCTTTAGGGGCGGAACCAAAATTCGGGAAGTTTGGTTCCGCCCGGAAGTGTTTCCGCCCGGACCGGAAAAACAGAACAACGGAACTTCCGGTAGCGCCGTAAGAAGGAAAATCAGGGAATTCGATGCACCTGTGCCTAGTTAGGGACAGCGGTTTGGTGATTGGAGGATACGCTGGACAAGGCAGTACTTAAGGCCAAGTTATTTCAAAGTCTGGGGGCTTTTTCTGGTGTGTGTGAAGCACTGTGTTGTGCCCGTCTTGGTGCGCTTCTGGTGGCTTGTCTAACTCTCTCTCTCCCTCAGGCTGGAATTGTATGATTGTGAAGACATCGCGAACCTTAAAGGTTGAGAAGTGAACGGATTATACGGCGAACTGAGACGACGTGAAAAAAGGGATTGGAAGCGGCATTGATGTGAGTACTAAGAGCCAGTCGAAAGTGCCCTGTATATTGACCTGGCGTTGTGTAGATCTCTCCAGGAGGAGGAGGGCGGCCCTACCCCTAATATAGCGTGGTGGGAGAGCCGAAGGAATACTTATTGAAGTAGTCACAACGACGACATCACTAGCTAGGCCGCATACTCCATCGCCAGATCCGAACCAAGCGAAGTGAAGGAAGACGGGTGTCCTTTTCGTACACTGAGTGTGGTGGGTGAGTCTTCGTGCTGTGAAAACCTATAATTTTGACGTGGTGTTGTATATTGCTGTGGGCTGCTGTGTATTGCCGTGTGTCCTGTCAGATAAACCCCCGCCTTCACGCACTTCGTCGCGGGAGGACAAGGAGACTGCTGGTCCTAGCCTAGTTCAGTACAGTATATGTTGTGAGCGTGCTTCAGATCTCCGGAGATAGCACGGTACGCTGTGTTCAGCCCAGAGGTGAAAGCCATCCAAAGCAGAGTAACTGTGCTTTGTGTCCAAGTTGATACCTGTGGAGAGGAAAGGAAAGAGAGAGTGAGTAACACAAGGAGAACCAGAGGGAACCTGTACTTACAGTACGCTGTGTTCAGCCCAGAGGTGAGAGCCATTCAAAGCAAACTAACTGAGCTATTGTGCCCAAGTTGATATCTGTGGAGAGAAAAGGAGAGAGAGGGAATAACACGAGGAGGAATAGAGCGAACCCTGTGTACTTACAGTACGCTGTGTCCAGCCCAGAGGTGAGAGCCATTCAAAGCAAACTAACTTTGCTATTGTGCCCAAGTTGATACCTGTGGAGAGAAAAGGAAAGAGAGAGTGAGTAACACAAGGAGAAACAGAGGAAACCTGTACTTACAGTACGCTGTGTTCAGCCCAGAGGTGAGAGCCATTCAAAGCAAACTAACTGTGTTATTGTGCCCAAGTTGATACCTGTGGAGAGAAAAGGAGAGAGAGTGAATAACACGAGGAGGAATAGAGCGAACCCCTGTACTTACAGTACGCTGTGTCCAGCCCAGAGGTGAGAGCCATTCAAAGCAAACTAACTGTGCTATTGTGCCTAAGTTGATACCTGTGGAGAGAAAAGGAGAGAGAGTGGGTAACACGAGGAGAGACCGAGGAAACCTGTACTTACGCCGCTGCCTACCTGTGGAGAAAGAGCAAGCGAGTGAGCACCCAAGGAATGAGACGAACTGTGTGAACCAGTACTTACCGTGAGCTGTATTCAGCGAAGAGGAGGAAGAAGGAGGGCGCTACGGATACCTAAGACTCAGGCCGGGGCCCGAGTCCCACGCCCCGGATCCCCGTGGCCCCCTTGCTCCCTGACCTCTTCCCGGCCATAGCCCATCTGGAGGGCCGAGTCAGAGTTTAGTTTTAATTGCCCTTTCCCTATTCCCCAAGCTATTTTTAAATATTTAAATAAAGATTGTTTTATCACTTACTTGTTCTCGTGTTGTTTGGCCATTGGGTTGGCTTTGGGGACCTCCTCGAGGTGGAAGTTGAGAAGGGGTGTGGCTTAGTCAAAGCATAGCCAGCCCCTGGGTGTGACAGATTTGGCGTAGTCGGCAGGGTTTCCACCTCGAGTTGAGTAACCAAGGTCGTCCAATGACCGACAACGCGGGGCCTTCAGCCCAACCCCGTGCCATGCCCGTTTTTATGGGGAGCCCCTGGATCCAAAAATATGGGGGGACAGAATCCGAGGTACGATTGTCTGAATGGAAGGCTCAACTAGAGTACCTGGCCGACCTACAGGGCCTTAGTGCAGCCCAGCGGCTTCAATTTGTGTTAAACTCCCTGGATGGAGAAGCGCGGCGAGAGGTGCATGCCGCCCCCGAAGCCGTTAGAGCCAACGCCCAAACCGTGTTCCAGTTCCTCACTGAACAGTATGGTGACCACACCCCCCCGTAGCTGTCCTTCGCTCCCAGTTCTTCAATTGTAAGCAGGGCCCCCCGCCAACCGATTAGAGCTTTCGCCCTGAGGTTGCGAGAGCAATTCGCCCGACTACAGACCCGTCGGGACCACGGGTTGGGAGATGGAGAGACTCTATTGCGGGACCAGTTTCTTCTGGGGTTGAAGGAGGGTCCGGTGAGACAGAGCCTACGTATCCAGTTTCGAAGGGACCCGGGTCTTACGTTCGAAGATCTGAAGAAAGAGGCACTGGCCCTGGAAGGTGATGAGACTGAGGTGAGTGGTCCCCCAGTGTGTGCGGCCGTCAGTGAAGTAGCACCAGCACAACCCGGAGGCCCTGACTGGAAGCAAGCACTGAAGGCTGAACTTTTGAAAGATGTCCGCGATCAGATGTCTGAACTGTCTAAAGCCCTCGTAGGAGAATTGCGCCAAGGACGGGCGCGGGAGGAACCACGGCCGGCGCCCCGAGACCGAGTGTACTCAGAGGGAGGCCGAGAGCCGTTCAGGCGCCCGAACCACTTTAACCGGCCCCGTTTTGAATGGGACGAGCAAGGGCGACCCATCTGCAACCGCTGTGGCAAACCAGGTCACTATAGCCGCCAGTGTGGGCCCCGCAGGGCGTCAGAAGGGGGTTTTTTAGGTCGGCCGGCCACTGTGGGTCGTGTGGCCGGGACCCCTCGAGAAGACCCTGGAAGAGGATATGGCTCTAGGAGCCAGATGATTGGGCGTAGCCCCGTGGCGAAGGTGAGAGTGTGCGGCAAGGAGATTCAATGCCTGGTAGACACAGGCTCCCAAGTGACGTTATTTGCTGAGAGTTTATCCGAAGAAGTGTTTGGGAAACAAGGGGCACCAGGGGCGGAGGCCCCCTGGCTTACTCTGAAGGGCGCAAACGGCCTCGACATCCCATATATTGACTACCGATTGACGGACCTAGAGGTTCACGGAGTGATGGTCCCCCAGAAAGGTGTGATTATCGTGCAAGACCATTGTCTGGGTGCACATCGAGCCCTGTTGGGCATGAATGTCCTCGCTGATTGCTGGGAAGAGCTATTTCGGGCTAGGCCCGTATCGAAGATACCACCTGCAGAGAGGCCCAAGTGGGAGTGTGTGGTAGCTGACTGTCAAAGGGTGCAAATGAGCCAAGTCCGCAGAGAACAGGAAGAGGTAGGAAGAGTGATGTGTCGTTTTGCTTTGTCTGTCCCCGCAAAAAGTGAGGCTGTTGTGTGGGGCGCGAGTACCGCCCCGAAGAGCGGGCCCAGAAGAGTGGGTGCTGGTGGAGCCCCATGTGGATTGTCCACAAGTGGAAGTGGCACGAGGACTAGCGACGGTCCGGCGGGGGAGAGTCCCCGTGAGGATACGGAATGTACATCCATACGCGGTGCAACTACATCGGCACCAACGATTAGCCCGTCTGACAACGGTTACACCCCACCAAGTAAGGGAAGAGAGGGATATTAGTTTTCGTCAGGTGTGCCCCACTGTCATCGAGGTGGCCCTGACACAAGTAGACACCCCATGGGGTGGTATGGAGAGGAGTGTGCCGAGCCACCTGGCGGGTGAGTCATTACAAGGGGAGGATTTAGAGCAAGCACAGACACAGAAGTTACAGGCCCTCCTTCGGAGATGGCAGCATGTGTTCGCCACCCACGATGAAGACTACGGATGCACCCAGGTGGTACAACATCATATACCTACCGGGGATGCAGGGCCCAGCCGGGAGAGGTATCGCCCAATTCCGCCCACTTTGTATACCGAGGTACGTACACTCCTGCAAGGCATGCTGAAGCAAGGAGTTGTCAGGGAAAGCAGCAGCCCGTGGGCGGCCCCCATAGTGCTGGTGCAAAAGAAGACGGGGGCTTGGAGATTCTGCATGGACTACCGTAAGCTGAACCTCGTGACTAAGAAAGACGCTTTCCCTTTGCCACGGATCAAAGATTCGCTTGCCAGCCTCACGCAGTCGGCATGGTACTCTACCCTTAGATTTGGCCAGTGGCTACTGGCAGGTGCAGGTGGCCGAAGCAGACCGGGAGAAGACTGCCTTTACAACCCCGTTTGGACTATTTGAATGGGACCGGATGCCTTTCGGGCTCTGTAACGCTCCGGCCACCTTCCAGCGGCTGATGCAGCGGTGCTTGGGAGGTCAGTTAATGGAGTCAGTATTAGTTTACCTGGATGATGTGATTGTCTACTCCCCAGATTTTGATTCACACCTGAGGCACCTCGAGGAAGTCTTTCGGGCCATGGAGAAGTACGGATTGAAACTACAGCCCAATAAGTGTCACTTACTACGGAGAGAAGTCAACTTTCTGGGCCACGTGGTCAGTGCGGCTGGAGTGTCCGTAGATCCTGGAAAGGTATCGGCCGTGAAGGACTGGAAGGCCCCGAAGACAGTGAGGCAAGTGCGATCCTTTTTAGGATTTGTGGGATACTATAGGCGTTTCATAAAGGACTTTTCAAAAATTGCTAAACCCCTTAATCAGTTGCTGGTTGGCACAGGTCGTAACCGGGGCCGGGGGTCGCCCAACGTAGACTGGGATGCAAATTGTGAGTCGGCGTTCCAGACATTGAAGCAGGAGCTGCTACAGGCCCCTATCTTGGCATACGCAGATTTCACAAAACCATTCCTTTTGTATACAGATGCCAGCAATCTCGGGCTGGGAGCGGTGTTGGCTCAACGGCAGGACGGAGTCGAGAGGGTCATCGCGTATGCCAGCCGGAGCCTCCACCCAGCCGAGAGGAACGATGCGAACTATAGTTCTTTCAAATTGGAGCTGCTGGCGTTGAAGTGGGCCCTAAGTGAGAAATTTAAAGACTACCTCTGGGGTGCCAAGGTGACGATCATTACAGACAATAACCCATTAGTACACTTACAGACGGCGAAGCTGGGAGCCGTGGAGCAGCGGTGGGTGGCCCAACTGGCCAACTTTGACTATCAACTACAGTACCGACCAGGGCGTGAACACACGAACGCGGACGTCCTCTCAAGGCTGCCCGAAGCGGAAAGCCCCGGAGGGGCCAGCCCGGAGGAGGGCTATATGGTAGGAGCAGTAGAGGCACCAGGCAGCAGACAAGAGGCCGTGCCTGAGAACTGGGGATGGGATCCCCGTCGGTGGAGGGAGAGACAGGCCAGGGATCAAGATGTGCGGCTGGGAAGAGAATGGCTGGAACAGGGCCGACGGCTGACGCCAGCGGAGAGGTTAGCCCAGACGGATACTGGGAGGAGGCTGCTGGGGCAATGGGACAGGCTGGAGCTGAGAGATGGCGTTCTGTGCAGAAGGGTCAGTGACCCGAAGTTTTGGGCGAAGAAGTACGCCAGATCGTGGTACCCGCAGATGAGGTAACGGCTTTAGTTTCGGCGTACCACAACCAGTTGGGGCACCAGGGACAGGAGAGGACCGTGTCCCTGCTTAGGAGATTCTTCTTTTGGCCCGGGCTAGAGGCATCGGTGCACGCCCTAATTCAAGCTTGCCCGAGATGCATATTGTTTAAGTCCAGACGGGAGGTCCGAGCGCCAATGGTACCCATCCATGCGAAGGCCCCCCTTCATATCATGGCTATGGACTTCTTGACACTGGGCTGACCACGAGATCGCTACCAGAACATCTTGGTAATAACGGATTTGTTCACAAAGTACGCTTGGGCTATCCCCCACCCTCGACCAGACTGCAACCACCACCGCTACAGTTTTATGGCGGGCCGTCTTCCAGACGTTCGGATGCCCGGAGTTTCTGCACTCCGATCAAGGAGCCAACTTTGAGTCCAGGGTAATTAGAGAACTATGCCAGTTGTACGGTTGCACGAAAACTCACACCACTTCGTATCATCCTCAGGGGAACGGCGGCTGTGAGAGATTCAATCAGACCCTAATGGGGGCTGCTGGGGACCTTGGACCAACAACGGCAGGACGATTGGGTGAGTGCCTTGCCAAACCTCCAACAGGGCCTATAACAACAGTATACATAGTACTACGGGTTACGCCCCCACTTACCTGATGTTTGGCAGACACATACGAATGCCTACTGACCTGGTCCTAGGAGTGACAGCCGACCAAGAGGAAGCAAGTGTAACGGAGTGGGTGGGGCGCCATCACCAGCGCTTGCATTTCGCCTATGAGCAGGTGTCGAAAAGGATACAGACGGCAGGAGAGAAAAGTAAGCGGTTGTATGATCGGGACTGCTAGAGAAGCCCCTCTACTGCCAGGAGAGAGGGTGTTGGTGAGAGATAATCGGCGGCAGGGGAAGGGGAAACTGAGTGACCGTTGGGAGGCCACCCCTTATGTAGTCTGCCGGCAGCAGAGGCCGGGACAGCCGGTCTATACCATCCGGCCAGAAGGGAAGTCAGGCCCCGACCGTGTGGTGCACCGGAACATGATTCGCCCATGCCCTAACTACCCTGAAGCCGTGGAAGAAGTCCCCACGGAACCTGTACCAGCGGCCCCCTGGATTGAAGGTTGGGCTGTGGTACCAGGGAGACCCGTGGTGGCACCACCCCCGATCGCCCCGAGAGAACCAGAAGCAGCCCCTGAACAAGCTGAGCCCGATTCACCAGTGAGACGATCCCAGCGAGAGAACCGAGGCCGACCCCCTGCCCGCTATGGGGAGTGGACAGTCCGAGGACGTTCTAGGGGACTAGAACGGATTGGCGGGGGAGGATGTCACAAGGTGACGATCTTTAGGGGCGGAACCAAAATTCGGGAAGTTTGGTTCCGCCCGGAAGTGTTTCCGCCCGGACCGGAAAAAACAGAACACCGGAACTTCCGGTAGCGCCGTAAGAAGGAAAATCAGGGAATTCGATGCACCTGTGCCTAGTTAGGGACAGCGGTTGGTGATTGGAGGATACGCTGGACAAGGCAGTACTTAAGGCCAAGTTATTTCACAGTCTGGGGGCTTTTTCTGGTGTGTGTGAAGCACTGTGTTGTGCCCGTCTTGGTGCGCTGCTGGTGGCTGTCTAACTCTCTCTCTCCCTCAGGCTGGAATTGTATGATTGTGAAGACATCGCGAACCTTAAAGGTTGAGAAGTGAACGGATTATACGGCGAACTGAGACGACGTGAAAAAAGGGGATTGGAAGCGGCATTGATGTGAGTACTAAGAGCCAGTCGAAAGTGCCCTGTATATTGACCTGGCGTTGTGTAGATCTCTCCAGGAGGAGGAGGGCGGCCCTACCCCTAATATAGCGTGGTGGGAGAGCCGAAGGAATACTTATTGAAGTAGTCACAACGACGACATCACTAGCTAGGCCGCATATTCCATCGCCAGATCCGAACCAAGCGAAGTGAAGGAAGACGGGTGTCCTTTTCGTACACTGAGTGTGGTGGGTGAGTCTTCGTGCTGTGAAAACCTATAACTTTTGACGTGGTGTTGTATATTGCTGTGGGCTGCTGTGTATTGCCGTGTGTCCTGTCAGATAAACCCCCCGCCTTCACGCACTTCGTCGCGGGAGGACAAGGAGACTGCTGGACCTAGCCTAGTTCAGTACAGTATATGTTGTGAGCGTGCTTCAGATCTCCGGAGATAGCACGGTACGCTGTGTCCAGCCCAGAGGTGAAAGCCATCCAAAGCAGAGTAACTGTGCTTTGTGTCCAAGTTGATACCTGTGGAGAGGAAAGGAAAGAGAGAGTGAGTAACACAAGGAGAACCAGAGGGAACCCTGTACTTACAGTACGCTGTGTTCAGCCCAGAGGTGAGAGCCATTCAAAGTAAACTAACTGTGCTATTGTGCCCAAGTTGATATCTGTGGAGAGAAAAGGAGAGAGAGGGAATAACACGAGGAGGAATAGAGCGAACCCTGTACTTACAGTACGCTGTGTCCAGCCCAGAGGTGAGAGCCATTCAAAGCAAACTAACTGTGCTATTGTGCCCAAGTTGATACCTGTGGAGAGAAAAGGAAAGAGAGAGTGAGTAACACAAGGAGAAACAGAGGAAACCTGTACTTACAGTACGCTGTGTTCAGCCCAGAGGTGAGAGCCATTCAAAGCAAACTAACTGTGTTATTGTGCCCAAGTTGATACCTGTGGAGAGAAAAGGAGAGAGAGTGAATAACACGAGGAGGAATAGAGCGACCCTGTACTTACAGTACGCTGTGTCCAGCCCAGAGGTGAGAGCCATTCAAAGCAAACTAACTGTGCTATTGTGCCTAAGTTGATACCTGTGGAGAGAAAAGGAGAGAGAGTGGGTAACACGAGGAGAGACCGAGGAAACCTGTACTTACGCCGCTACCTGTGGAGAAAGAGCAAGCGAGTGAGCACCCAAGGAATGAACTGTGTGAACCAGTACTTACCGTGAGCTGTATTCAGCGAAGAGGAGGAAGAAGGAGGGCGCTACGGATACCTAAGACTCAGGCCGGGGCCCGAGTCCCACGCCCCGGATCCCCGTGGCCCCCTTGCTCCCTGACCTCTTCCCGGCCATAGCCCATCTGGAGGGCCGAGTCAGAGTTTAGTTTTAATTGCCCTTTCCCTATTCCCCAAGCTATTTTTAAATATTTAAATAAAGATTGTTTTATCACTTACTTGTTCTCGTGTTGTTTGGTCATTGGTATGCTCGGCCCTGGCAGTTTTTAAAAAATTTCAAAAGCTATACACCCAATTCAAAAAACATCCAAACCATTTTTTCTACAAAGATATACATTGCAATTAAATAATTAAGTGATTAATTGAGTGATAATTGTAAATTAGTGATGAACAGCTGCTGTTAACAAACAGAATTACTGAAGAAAAAGAGAACACAAGAACTACAACTGACTTCAGACACAGCCTTAGATAGAATAAACTGAAATAAAATACATTAAATCTCTCAAGATCTGATTAAACAACCCCACAAACAGCATCACCAGCTCAACTTATTAATAACCAGACTGACTTTATTTCTGTCAGACGTCTACAGAAGATCTGATTGAGAATTAACTAAGGTTTAGATGTTGGTTTATTGTTTCATTTGAAGTAACCATGTTAGAGATCAGTGTTTGCTTTAGTTGGGCTCTTGACCCATGATTTCTGTCTTAGTTTTTTCTTTGGTTGTTGTAACCATTTGTTGTAACTCAAAAGCCCAGAGAAAATATCATCAGGTGTTATACTCACACTTTTAGAAGCTGCTTTTATCCAAAGCAACTTATAGTGCATTCAGGTTAGCATCTTTTTTTATATCTAACCTGTACCTAGATGTTGGTTGTTATACTGTATATTGTTGATGATAATCATTGATTATTGAACTGTTTGGAGTCTAATCTCTGATGAAATAGGTGTTATGTAATTAGTTGGATTGATCACAGTAAAATTGATTATAAGAGCTAATGGTTCTGTGATAATCAGTTAATATAAAGAACTTTCCAAACAGTTTGGTTTTCTGTGGTGTTGCTTAGTCACACACAGACATCAATAATCAGCATATGAACCTCAACAATGGTGACCATAAAAAAAAAAAAAAAAAAAATTCCAGCAGAGCATGCTGGGAGCCATGGATGAGTTTTTGTACTACAATAGTACCCAGCATGCATTGCAGCATTTTTTTTTTTTTTTGTAACCATTGTTGAGGTTCATATTCTGATTATTGATGTCTGTGTGTGACTAATTGACACCATGGAAAACCAAACTGTTTGGAAAGTTCTTTATATTAACTGACTAAACAAGAACCACTGAGTTTTAGAATGGCTTCCATTGTAATTAACTGAACTAACTATAGAACACCTATTTAGTAAGATTTTGAACTCAGCACATCTCCGTAATTGATGACTATCATCACCAATATGCTGTATAACAACCAATACCTGATCATATTTCCTCTGGGTTTTTTGAGTTATAACAAACATGTTTCAAAAACACATGGTTACAACGTCCAAAAAAAATAAATAATGTAAGACAGAAGTCAAGGGTCATAGCCCAACTAAAGCAAACACTGATCTCTAACATGGTTACTTCAAATGAAAACATAAATCAACATCTAAACCTTAGTTAATTCTCAATAAGATCTTCTTTAGACGTCTGACAGAAATAAAGTCAGTCTGGTTACTAATAAGTGGAGCTGGTGATTCTGTTTGTTAACAGCAGCTGTTCATCACTAAAGCTCAATCAGCACTTAATTAATCACTTGATTACATAATTGCAAAGTTTTAAAACTTACATGGTTTAAGTAAAGGCAATCTGTTTACTCAAACGGTTTGAGTTACTGTGACTTGTCAGGTTTTACAGTGTGGTTACTTTAAATGAAAACATAAATCAACATCTAAACCTTAGATCTTCTGTACACGTCTGACAGAAATAAAGTCAGTCTGGTTATTAATAAGTGGAGCTGGTGATGCTGTTTGTGGAGTTGTTTAATCAGATCTTGAGAGATTTAATGTATTTTATTTCAGTTTATTTTATCTAAGGCTGTGTCTGAAGTCAGTTGTAGTTCTTGTATTTCTCTTTTCTTCAGTAATTTTGTTTGTTAACAGCAGCTGTTCATCACTAATTCACAATTATCACTCAATTAATCACTTAATTATTTAATTGCAATGTATATCTTCTTTCAGTGAACTCAACTGAATTAAGTTCAGAGTACTCACAACTATTAGTTTTAAAACTTAAATGGTTTAAGGCAATCGGTTTCCTCAAACGGTTTGAGATTTAACCATAACTTTGTCAAGTTTTTAGTGAGGCTGTGTCTGAAGTCAGTTGTAGGTCCTTTCTATCTTTTCTTCAGTAATTCTGTTTGTTAACAGCAGGTGTTCATCACTAATGCTCAATTATTCACTCAATTAATCAATTAATTACTTAATTGCAATGTATATCTTCTTTCAGTGAACTCAACTAGAATTAAGGTTCAGAGTACTCATAACTGTTAAGTTTTTAAAACTTAAATGGGTTTAAGGCAATCGGTTTCCTCAAACGGTTTGAGTAAACCCAACTTGTCATGTTTTTAAGGATATTTGTTTACACAAAAGGTTTGAGTTTACGTTACTTGTCGGGTTTTACAGTGTGTTAGTTTTAAAACTTAAATGGTTCAAGGCCAATCTGTTTACTCAAACGGTTTGAGTTAAGTTACTTGTCGGGTTTTACAGTGTGTGTCTGCTGTGTGCCATTTAAATTTTATGAAACTTTAATTTTCTTTATTACATTGCAAAGCATAGACTTTTCCTCCCCTTTATTTCAGGAAAATATGCTGCTCCTCATTATTTTAAAGTGAAGAAATCGAGAAAATTTTATTTTCTACCAGCCAGTGAATGATTCTGAAAGGATTCTGAAATCTGTTTGCTGTAGTAACGAACCAATGTCATGCGCATCGTGATCTTTATTTTAGTGCAGTTGTTAAGATTGTGGTTATTTCACAGCAAAGAGTTTTCATACATTTTAAACAGTTAAAACTTTAATATATCTTTCAGTGATGTGCACACATTTTAGACACTTTTTATGTTTTTTACTCAGGCGAAATGCATTAAAACATGTTTTAAAAAGACCAAACTCAGTTAACATTTTTTCCTCCCATAGAAAACAATTGGCCTAAAAAGGAAAACGCTCAACGTGGCGAAATGCATTAAAACGTGTTTTAAAAAGACCAAACTCAGTAAACATTTTTAATAAAGCATTCTATTTACAGACAAGCAGGTTATGGGAGGAAAATGCTTAATGCATAATTAACATGTTGTGTTCGTATTCTGGGCTCATATATGCTTTCCTGTGAATAGAATGCTTTATTAAAAGTTTGTTTACTGAGTTTGGTCTTTTTAAAACACAGTTTTAATGCATAAAGCCACGTACTTTCACGTTAAGTGTTTTAGAATGTCCCAATGATTCATTTGTGAATTCACCTGTCCAGAAGATTAAACTTGCAGCAGCTAACATCTTGTGATTCAAAAAATCAGGACATAGTGAGTCAGTTAAGAATAAACATCTGTGCATTGTAATGAAGGCTTTGTAAAACTGCACAGTATTTTTAGCTTTTTAAACAACATACTCCATTCTACACCAACTACACACATTTCCTATCATGTAGCTACACAGTAAAACCCCCAGTGTTAAATTAACACTCACAGTGTTTATATAATCCACACTCAGAGTGTTAAAAAAGTAACACTGAAGCAGTGTTAAAGTTAATGAGATAATTAGTTTAGTAATTGAGTGATGATTGAGCATTATTGAAGAACACCTGCTGTGGTAAGCGGACGAGCAGTAATACAAGAACTACAACTGACTTCAGCCACAGCCATAGATGAAATCAACTTGGCAGAGGATGATTAAACAACTCCACAAACAGCATCACCAGCTTCACGCATTGTTAACAAGATTGACTTTAGATGTTGATTTTTTAGTTTTGTTTGAAGTTACCATTATCTAGTTGGGCTCTTGACCCTTGACTTTAAAACATTAGATAATTTGGCTTGCCATAACTGTGTGCTTGTTTGAACGTGTTTCTTATGGAAGTTGGGTGTTGCTGTTTATGTTTCAAGTAGTTTGTTTATGTTTCAATAAGAAAAATCATCAGCATTTATTAGCATTCCCTAGTTTTGTCCATAGCATAATTATTGACTGGTTTAAGGTTTTTTGTTTGTTTGTTCTTTTTTATTAAGTGATCACATGAAATACAAAGCTTGATCAAACAGTTTGATTAATCTGAAAAACTTTTAAAAGTAAATCAGTCCAAAAAGTTTTAATTAAAACTGCATTATCATACACACACATCAGTATCATCAGTGTATGAAGCTCAAACAATGGTGACAATAAAACATATTTGATTGGTGCTCCCAGAATGCACTGCAACATGGAGCTTTTTGTTGATTGTTACCATCGTTGCCATTTTATGCTGAAAATATATTTCTGAAACATAAACAACTCCTAATCAACCCTTTTTTCGCACCATAACAAACATGTGCAAACAAGCACACAGTTACTGCAACCAAAGATATTCTAGTGTTCTAAAGTCAAGTGTCAAGAGCTCAACTTAAGCAAACACTGACCTCGATAATGGTAACTTAATTGATAACAAAACTAAAACAACATCTAAAATCAATCCTGTTAGTGATGCGTGAAGCTGGTGGTGCTGTTTGTGGATTTGTTTAATCATCCTCTGCTGAGATCTTGAGAGATTTAATGTTTTCATCTAAGGCTGTGGCTGAAGTCAATTGTAGTTCTTTCTGTAGTATTTCTGCTCTGTTCTTGTTTCTCTTTCTGTCAGTGATTCAGTTTGTTAACAGCAGATGTTCTTCAATAATGGTCAATCATCACTCAATTACTAAACTAATATCTCTGTAACTTTAGCACTGCTTTAGTGTTACTTTTTTAACACTCTGAGTGTGGATTATATAAACACTGTGAGTGTTAATTTAACACTGGGGGTTTTACTGTGTATGTCTATGAAAGACGATCAAACCAATCAGAGAAGGTATGGGGCGGAGCGACACATGCAGCCCCGCCCCAGGTGTAGCCCCACCTCGATCTGCAGGCTGCAGCCGGGTGTACTTGGAATGATCCACTTATATGCCGTTATTTTTTAGTCAAAAGTTATGAGCGTGTAAGAAATACTCACGAGCACATTATGTTATTTCACACGCGCAAAAATGAACCTTTAGCTGGCATGATAAAAGTACTCGCGCACAAATTCAACAACCGAGAGGTGTACATGTAGCTGTTGCTGTTTTGCTTGCGCAGTGGATTTCTGCTCGCTCAGCTGATTTCTGCTCCCTCGAGTCTACATGACTTTTGACAATTTGGGGGCGGAAACCAAGGAGGGCACTGACCCTCTTGATTGGTCACTTTCACACAGGGACATCTTGTACCTTGATTGACAGCTCTCATTACAGGGAAGCACGGAGTTGGGTTAAGTTACCACCGAAGAAGAGTGGGAATGAATTAGAACGAGTTTTCTAATATACATAAAATGTCTCTGCACGTATAAAATTCTGCGCAGATAATAGTTAATAAATCAATTAATAAATCAGTAGATAAATCAATTACCATCGATGTATATATTTGCGAACGATGAAGCCTACGTTTTGTTAAGTAGGTGTCGCCGCCATTCCGTCCCACGTGTGTGTTTTGTCGTGAATTATATTTGAGACTAATCTGCTTCCATAACTGTGTAATGCAGTGTTAACTGAATGACTGAACTCCGTCAGATGCTTTGACTCCGTGCTTCCTGTAATGAGAGCTGTCAATCAAGGTTTAAGGATGTCCCTGTGTGAAAGTGACCAATCATAAGAGGGTCAGTGCCCTCCTTGGTTTCCGCCCCCAAATTGTCAAAAGTCATGTAGACTCGAGCGAGCAGAAATCCACTGCGCGAGCAAAACAGCACTCCGTGAGCAGAAGCTCACTGCGCAAGCAGGATTCCACTGTACAAGCAGAGTTAACCTATGAGAGTATGCCAGGCGCTCACTCGCAGCTACATGTGCGAATACTTTTATCATGCCAGCTGAAGGTTCATTTTTGCGCGTGTGAAATAACATAATGTGCTCGTGAGCATGTCTTACACGCTCATAACTTTTGACTAAAAAATAATGCCATACACTTATTCCACCTGTTAGTCCTTATCAGCATTTGAGAGAGAGAGAGAAAGCAAAACAAACAGAGCAAATGCACAGACACACAAAAAAAAAAACACTTCCACTTATATGTCCTGGGACGTAACACTTTAATAACAATAAAAAAGATAAATATTGTAAATAAATTACTATAGCATATGCTTGTTTGCATTTATTCAGAGGGTCAAGTCTTCATGGTTGGACCTCAGGTCACCTTAGAGAACATCCCTCGACTCGACACGACAAATTCTTCTGTGGACATTGATCTCATTGGGATCGCCAAGAACAACAATGAAAGTATGTCTAAATATTTCAGCGTGATTAAAAAAAATCATAGAAAGTGAAATCATTCCATCACCGCTAAACCACATTTAATTACTTTTTTGATTGTTTTAACATAGTATTGCTTTGTCTGTTTCTGTCACACAGAATCAGCTGCTGTGGCTTTCATGAGCTACAACACGATGGGAGATCTACTGAAGCCAGACTTCTTCAACACATCCAATGACACGATTAAAACCATGATGTCCACTGTAATCTCAGCTACTCTTCCCAAAACCACCAACACTAAACTAACTAAACCAGTCAACTTCACCCTCAAACACATCAGAGTGAGAGACTGAAATGTGCTTTTGTTTTATCAGAGCACTGATGAACATCTGAAAACAAATCTAATATTCACTGTTCTGATATTTTCTTCTTGTTTTTGCAGGAGTTTGATCCCAACGGTTCTCTGTTCTGTGTGTACTGGAATATCAGTGAGTGGATTGTAGATGGTTGTTCTGTTTTAAAGACCACCAGCAGCTACACTGTGTGTTCCCTGTGATCATCTGTCCACATTCGCTGCTATCATCATGCAAAACCAGCCGCCGTCCAGTCAGAGGTACACAGAACATTCTAGTGAACACTGAAGAGCAGCACCAGATTTGACACTTCATGTTCTCTCACGTTTTCTCAGAGCGACTCACTGATGGAGCTGTTGAATTTGGTGTGTGTGTGATCGTGGGGCTGGTGTTCTTCGGTTTGGCCCTGTTGACCTTTGCCCTTCAGTGGAGTCCTGGAGTGAATAATGTGGCTCGAATCAACATCTGCATCAGTCTTCTGTTGGCTCACCTTCTGTTTCTGCTCACACAGCAGTTCCTGAGCCTCATACGGCCTCTGCAGGTGAGAATGATGAAGGAGCCCTACAGCTCAGCACAGCCTCACTGAGAATCATCATAACTGTCTCTCATGGTCTCTAGGTGTTGTGTGCTGTGCTTGAATCAGGCCTTCTGCACTTCCTCTTTCTCTCCGGCTTTGTGTGGATGTTCATTGAAGCTGTGCTGCTCTTCATCTGTGTGAAGAACCTATCACAGATCAGCTCCAAAAAGAGGGAGGTGCTTAGCAGTGGATTCCTGTGTGTGATTGGATATCTGGTTGCTCTGGTTGTGGTCTGTGTGTCTGTCGGTCTGGTTCCTGAAGGCTACGGCAGCGAAGAGTGAGTTGCTTTTTTAAAACTGGATTTGATTAGATGATATAAAGACAGTAGGTGTGATCAACTTCAGCTGCAGCTGGATGTAACTGATCAGCGAGACTTGCCACTTGTACACTGTAAAACCCGACGCGTAACTTAACTCAAACCATTTGAGTAAACAGATTGCCTTGATTTAAACCATGTAAGTTTTAAAGCTTTGCAATTAAAGCAATTAAGTGATTAACTAAGTGCTGATTGAGCATTAGTGATGAACAGCTGCTGTTAACAAACAGAATCACTGAAGAAAAGAGAAACACAAGAACTACTACAACTGACTTCAGAAACACCCTTAGAAAAAATAAACAAATAAAATACATTAAATCTCTCAAGATCTGATTAAACAACCCCACAAACAGCATCACCAGTTCCACTTATTAATAACCAGACTGATTTTATTTCTGTCAAATGTCTACAGAAGATCTTATTGAATATTAACTAAGGTTTAGATGTTGATTTATTGTTTCATTTAAAGTAATCATGTTAGAGATCAGTGTTTGCTTTAGTTGGGCTCTTGACCCTTGATTTCTGTCTTAGTTTTTTTCTGGCTGTTGTAACAATATGTTTTTTAAACATATTTGTTGTAACACAAAAGCCCCCAGAACAAAAAACACATCAGGTGTTACGATATATATATATATATATATATATATATATATATATATATATATATATAATATATTATATATATATATATATATATTATGCACACATTTAGAAGCTGCTTTATCCAAAGTAACACAAAACTGCCTCAGAATAACATTTTTTTTTACTTAACCTGTACTTAGGTGTTTGTTGTTACATACACATTGATGATAATCATAATTATTTAACTGTTTGGAGTTCAATTTCTGATGAAATATGTGTAATGTAATTAGTTGCATTGTTTGTAGTGAATGTGATTTTAAGATTCAGTGGTTCTGTAATAATCAGTTAATATAAATGACTTTCCAAACAGTTTGGTTTTCTATTTATGTCAATTTAGTCACACACAGGAAATCAATAATCCAGCATATGAACCCCTCAACAAAATGGTGAACCATAAAAAAAAGTACCCAGGCATGCAAGGGCAGCATTTTTTTTTTTCGTCACCATTGGTTGAGATTCATATTCTGATTATTGATGTCTGTGTGTGACTAATTGCTGCAATAAAAGAAAAATGTATGTGCACAAAGTGTTTGGCAAACCCTTTCTATTAACTGATTATCACAAAACCACTGGTTCTTTGAATGATTGTCATTGTAATCATAAAAACAATTATACAACACCTATTTATTCAGATTTGGGACTCTAAACAATTCCATAATTGATGATTGTCATCACCAATATGTAGTGTAACAAACAATACCTTATAATATTTTCACTGGGTTTTTCAGTTACAACAAACATGTTTCAAAAATATATGGCTACAACAACCAGAGAAAAAAATAAACTGAACCAGAAATCAAGAGTCAAGAGCCCAAACTAAACGCAACACTGATCTTCTAACATGGTTTTTTACTTCAAATGAAACAATAAATCAACCATCTAAACCTTGAGTAATTCTCAGTAAGATCTTCTGTTAGGCGTCTGACAGAAATAAAGTCAGTCTGGTTATTCATAAGTGGAGCTGGTGATGCTGTTTGTGGGGTTGTTTTAATCAGATCTTGAGAGATTTAATGTATTTTATTTCCAGTTGATTTTCATATTAAGGCTGTGCCTGAAGTCAGTGTAGTCTTTTGTGTTTCTCTTTCTTCAGTGATTCTGTTTGTTAAAACAGGCAGCTGTCATTACTAATGCTCAATGATCATTTAGTTAATCACTTAATTACTACAATTGCAATGTATAGCTTCTTTTTCTGAACTCAACTGAATTAAGTTCAGGGTCTCATAACTGTTAGTTTTAAACTTAAATGGTTTAAGGCAAATCGGTTTCCTCAATCAAAACGGTTTGAGTAACACCTAACTTGTCAGGTTTTTTAGGGATATCTGTTTAATCTCAAAACGTTTGAGTTAAGTTACTTGTCGGGTTTACAGAGGAACTGTAACAGAGACGTGAAGTCGGACACATTCTGCTTCCCGTAGTGATGCTCATGTTGTGTTTGCGTTCTTTGTCACAGATGAAGTAGATTAGATGCAATATTTGTCAATTTCACAGATATTATAGACATTTTTACATAGCAAAATAAATGTTTTTCATCTCAAGTCACACAAAATATCTAACTGGCATGCATTAATTGCTTCATGTCAGACACAGATCGGTCTGTGCAGTGCCACATGGAAGTCAAACACACTTTTTAGTTTATGACTGACAGCTTGGATATTTTGGAACAACACTGCTCTCTGATAAAATACATTTTATACAGTTTCAAATCACCCAGAAGATTACAAATACATTTGCCAGTTTATTTTACACCGTTTTTCCCAGTAGTAACCACCACAGGCAGCACATGAAATAGTATTTGGATCAATTCATTCAGTTGGTTATATTGTGTTTTCTTCTGAACAGTTGCTGGATTAAAATGGATAAAGGTTTTATCTGGAGTTTTCTGGGTCCTGTTTGGTGTCATACTAACCGTAAGTTCTAGTTAAGACATTTTTCACTTGGGCTGTGAAACCAAAATACTAAAGAGATCCTAGATTTAAGTTTCTTCTTTTTCTGCAGTTAAACATAATTATTTCTTCATAAGGATTGTCATCAACTCTGTACGTCAACTCTCAAAAATCTCAACGCTGAAGTTTCACAGATGAAACAAACCAAGTACATGCATGTTTTGTAGTTCTACCACTCTTAACAAAAACATATAGTCAATAAAGACATTCACACTTTCTTCTCTGTTTCTCTGCAGGATATTTCTTCTGGGCATTTAAAAACACTGGCTCAAGTGTGTGTGGTTCTCGGTTGCTCCTGGATTCATGGGTTTCTTCACTAATGGCAGTAATGCTGCTGGAGATCCTCTTCCTGGTCTTGAGCTCCCAGCAGGGAACCTTCATCTTCCTGATCTACTGTGTCCTCAATAATGAGGTCAGACATTACTAAATTTTCATCTGAAATCTGGATATTAAATAATATTCCTGCTTTATGGAGGTCCTGTTCTTATTTTGGCACTTCCCTCCCGAGCTCAACAGTGCCTCTCGTTATTCCAATATAAATCAGTGGTGAAAAATGGAAATGCAGCGCTCTTTGTTTTCCTCTCCTGAATTTTCCCACAACTCGTAACATACCAAAACACAATAAAAACACAATAAAAGATAATATTCTATGTATGTTGAGCCTGCCAGTCAACATTAGAGCGCCACCCTCAGGCTGGTCAGTATATTAATCAGTTATATAATGTGGTCAGTATTTGCCTTCAGTTGGGCACTTGAGCCTTTTAACAGTTTAGATAAATTGGTTTCTAAACAAATGCATTACTGTTTTCATAGCAAACATTTGTGCAATGCTGAACAATCTTGGAACTAGCAGATAACTTGATGCTTTTGATGACTGTTGAACTTGATTTCAATTTATTTTTTGATTCTTAAAAAAAAAGTGATACTCATTATGCAAATGGCCCACCATAATACTTCAATTTTAGTTTTTTTTTTTTTTTTTTTTTTTTTTTTTTTTTTTTTTTTTTTTTTTTTTTTTTTTCTTCAGCAGAAAAAAAAACTTGTTTAGAATTAGACATTTAGCCATGAACATTTATCATATGATCCTCAACAGTAGTGACAAATAATTATTCATACTTCAGTGCATTATGGGAGTTTTTCATGTATTGCAACATGAAGCTTTGTTGTCTGTCACCATTGTAGAGATTCATATGCTGGTTCTTGATATCTGTGTGTCTAAAAGCAGTGGAGTTCAAATATCTGTATGTGCTATACAGACTTAAAATTTGTTCTCTGTAAATATTAGAGCAGTACCTTTTATGCATGTTATAATTTTCACTGGAATGTATGTTTTAACACTAAAAGTGCTGAAAAAAAAAACATGATTTCCAATCTAAATCCACCCCATGCTCATTTGTGGACTATGACATTTATTTGTATATCACTGGACACTCTCTGCTCTACAAACACCACATACAGAGATACAAATCTAGCAGGAGTCTAAGAGCACTAAAATCTAAATCAAACACTGATCTCCATGATGGTGGCATCATTTTAACCAATTAAAACTTAAATCTTCTTATCATCGTTAATTTTCAATAACCAGCCCGGTGAGCATCAACTTATTGCACAATCCTCATTAATTAGTCACTTAATTATCTCATTAACTAGCCTAACTCGTTGTTGGGGACCTGGGGGATATGACTTGGAAGACCTTGACTTTTGACTTGAAAGTCCCACCTCTGCTGTATCGTAAAACCTTTTGCGCTATTGCGGTGGGATACAGGTGAGGGGGGTTAGGGACAGGTTCAGATGTTAAATTACATGCAGGTAATTTGTTAAAATATAAGAACTAATTTAAAAAACATATGAGGCACCAATAAGTGCCCTGTATCAAATGATTTCATTTAAATGTAAGTATAGTAAGTGCCACCTAGATATAAAAGCAGTACCAAAACATTTTCAGTGTCTCCAGAGGGACAGTATATGAAAGGAAAGTAAAACATTTGGCTTCTGAAAGTGCAAATCTAGTCTCTAAAGCCTCTTTTCTCCTCTGTTTATCTAAGCAAAACTCATTCTGGTTCATGAATTCAGCGGTTTAATTTGAATCTCATTGAAGTCTACTCAGCTCCTCTCGTCTCGTTCTCGTTCAGGGTCAGGCCGCAGTACAGGAAACTTCGTGCAGATGTCTTTGCTGTAGGACGCAAAAACATGGAGGATACAGCATCAGGTTCTGGAAATGCAGAAGAAGTCACATTGTCATAGCAGTAAAATACACTACTATGACAGAATCAATGCCTTTACATGGTTACATGACAGTCTCTGCTTTTATTTGTAAATGAGCAATTTACAAGTCTTCCATAGTTTATATGCCATCCATCATTTCGATGTAAATATATTAACTTCTTTGAACTTGGTTTCTTTTTTTCTTGTTGGAATATTTTAGAACCCATGTGTGATTTTTATTGTACTTCAGGACCCCTCAAGTGGATCTATCGTTTCCTTTAATTGCCTTCTATTATTTGCAAAAAATATTTAGTGTGAAAATGGCAGACGATTTGTAATTATTGTGTATGGATTATTAATCTTCTGCTGGGGCTACTTTCCACGGTCTGGCGAGCAGCCTGACTGAGCTTCTTCCTGCAGCTCAGCCTTATTATAGCAGGCGGCCAATCTTACCTTCAGGAGTTTCCGCTAGCGTCAAACAACTGACACAACGGGAGAGACCATTCAATAGGGAAACATGTAATTTGTCAACACTCCAGACAAGAAGCGCAGCTACCACATTTTTTCAGCCAGATCAAGACAGCAGGTCTCTAAAGTTGCGTTGAGTTTGAGGTACAGGTTGTGAAACAGAGCAAAACAGAAAGAGAAAGGTGTGAATCCTATGGCTTATAATAAAGCATACAGACAGGCAAACGTGCTAAAAGATACACAATTCACAAATCTTCCAGCCAGGATTAAGTCATTATGTAGGCCTACACATTAACAATAATTGGGCACAAAATATAATGTGATTTTATGGAAAATTATCTGTTTCTGTCTGTGGTGCTGCAGGATTTTGAACAGCATCCTGATTCGCTGTGGACAGGCTTTATCTTTAACTTAATGTTATTAAACTGAATGCTTGAAACAAACTGTTAGTTTGTCCACAAAATAAAATGACACAAAAGAGTGTGCCGTTTATCATTCACACAGGGCCAGGACGACCTATAGGCAGAGCAGGCAATTGCTTAGGGCCTCTGAGTTTGAGCAGGGGGTCTCCATAACGGTAACATCCCTATACGCTTAGTCACCAGTCAAGAAAGGCAGAAAAAATTCTAGGGTTGTCGTCATCATTTAAGAGAGATTACAATGTATTCTAAATATACAGTTGTGTCTTCACTTTCTGTCTTTTTGTATTAAAATTGTGAATGATGATGATTACATGCTTCTTGTTTATGTCTAATTTTTGAACTTTTTTTTTTTTGTACATTCAAAAAAAAAACAAAAACTAGAAAAAACCATCCATAGTCCATCTTATTTTTCAAAGACAGATGTAAGCCGCTTTAGATGACTGTGAGAGACTTCTCCTGTTCATTCGCCCTGGTATGGAAATAGCGAAGAAGAAGCAAGACAAAGTGCAGTATATGGTAAAAAAACTGTATTGCACTACAAACCAACTGTGTTCAATAATTAAGATAATGTATTAAGGATGTGGTGTGTATGGTGAGACACAAAGTTTGCAATATCATGCGCCAAAACAAGCTGTTTTGTACAGCGAAAAATAGCTGGAAAGAGGATGAGACCGGAAAGGTACGTCGCAACATGTAAACATTGACAAATGGAAAAAAATACTGGTGGGATAATAGACTGATTTTAATTTGAGAAGAGAATTATAGTTTGAAATATGCAACAAAATTTAAAACAACACATCTTTCTGCAATATATCTGTAAGAAGGGAATGTTCTGATTAATCAATTGCCTGGTTGTGGTCAAATCACAGTAAAAAAACCTAATGCTCAATTAAAAGCAGCTGCCAATGTGGGTTAAAACTGACAAACACACTGTAAAACCTGACAAGTCACAGTAAACTCAAAAACCGTTTGAGTAAACAGATTGCCTTTACTTAAACCATGTAAGTTTTAAAGACTTTGCAATTATGTAATCAAGTGATTATTAAGTGCTGGGGATTGAGCATTAGTGATGAACAGCTGCTGTTAACAAACAGCATCACCAGCTCCACTTTTAGTACAAACCAGACTGACTTTATTTCTGTCAGACGTCTACAGAAGTTCTTATTGAGAATAACTAAGGTTTAGATGTTGATTTTATTGTTTCATTTAGAAGTACACCATAGTTAGAGATTCAAGTGTTTTGCATTTAGTTGGGCTTTCCCATTATGACCCTTGATTTCGGTCTTAGAGTATGTTTTTAATATTTTTTCCTTGGACCATTGTTGACTAACGATGTGGATTTTTTAAAACATGTTTGTTATATACTCAAAAACCCAGAGGTTAAATACTGATCAGGTATTGGTTGTTTATCCAGCCATATGGTGGTGATAATCATCAAATTATGGAGCTGTTCAGAGTGCAAATCTAGACTAAATAGACGTTATATAGTTAGTTCAATTGATTACAATGAAAATCCATTCAAAAAGTCAGTGGTTCTTTCATAGTCAGTTAATAATATAAAGAACTTTCCAAACAGTTTGGTCTTCTATGGTGTCAATTAGTCACACACAGGCACATCAGCAATTAATCAGCATCTGAACCTCAACAAATGGTTACGAAAACAAAAAAAAAAAACATGCTGCAATGCATGCTGTGTACTATTGTAGTACAAAAACGGTCATCCATGGCTCCAGCATGCTCGCCTGCAAGGCATTGTTTTTTTTTTTTTATGGTCTAGGTCACCTATTGTTGAGGTTCATATGCTGATTCATGATTGTCTGTGTGGGACTAAGTGACACTCATAAAAAACTAAACTGTTTGGAAAATCTTTATATTAACTGATTTCACAGAACCGCACTGGCTCTTGAGAATCACTTTTATACTGATCGATCCAACCAATTGCAACAAGCACCTATTTCATCAGAGATTAGACTCCAAACAGTTAACTAAATCAATGATTATCATCATTCAATATACAGTATAACAACCAATATCTAGGTACATGGTGTAGATAAAATTAAAAAGCTAACCTGAATGCACTGTAAGTTGCTCTGGATAAACGCAGCTTCTAAGAGGGTGAGGTGTTGTAAAACACCTGATGATATTTTTCCTGGGTCTTTGAGTTATCAACAAATGGTTACAAACAGCCAGAAACAGAAAAAACTAAGACAGAAATATTCAAAGGGTCAAGAGGCCCAACTATAGCAACACATGATCTCTAACATGGTTACTTTAAATTGAAAACATATAATTCAACATCTGCTAACCGTTAGTTAATTCTACAAGTCAGATCTTCTGTAGACGTCTGACAGAAATAAAGTCAGTCTGGTTATTAATAAGTGGAGCTGGTGTGATGCTGTTTGTGGGTTGTTAATCAGATCTTGAGAGATTTAATGTATTTTATTTTCAGTTTAGTTATAATCTAAGGCTGTGGTCTGAATGTCAGTGTAGTTCTTGTGTTTCTCTTTTCTTCAGTAATTCTGTTTGTTAACAGCAGCTGTTCATCACTAATTCACAATTATCACTCAGTTAAATCACGTAATTATTTAATTGCCAATTATATCTTCTTTCAGTGAACTCAACTGAATTAAGTTCAGAGTACTCACAACTATTAGTTTTAAAAATTAAATGGTTTAAGGGCAATCGGTTTCCGCAAACGGTTTGAGTAGTAAAACCCAATTGTCAGGTTTTTAAGGGATATTTGTTTACACAAAAAGGTTTGAGTAAGTATTCTTGTCGGGTTTTACAGTGCACTGATAGAAAATTACACATGTGACATTGTGTGTAAAGTCTGACTACACTTCCAAGTAACTGGAATTTAAATTTGGAATTAAATTTGTATCTGAATTTGAATTCCGACATGGCATTAAAGTTCCTTACCAGCACGATGGGCTGATAACATCTCTATAAAACAGAACACAACAAATGGTTTTTAGTTAGCAGAACAGTCGGTGTCAGGGGAAGGACTGGCTTCTTTGATTTAGATAGTTTGTGGATCGCTAGGTAGAGCTCACAGAGGGTGATCGGTCAGAATCACGCAAGATTTCTTCATTGGCAGTATTTATTGAATTTACAACTGCATGATTGAATATGTACAGTGATGGGTGTGGTTCTGAAACAAATAAAGGAATAAAACAAACAATTATTTGAATGCAAATGAATTGATTATCATGCAACAAATCTCTATTTTGTATTAACTGTACCCTATTTCTAACAATACAGCAGAAATAAAATGCAATGATATTTTAACATGGCCGAAACTGGCATTAAAGAATGAAAACGGCTGTGCTGTGTCTAAGCAGCTACAACTATAACAATGAGAAAGGATAAAACAATTCGCAATACAATGGCTCCCTCTGCTGGTTGCATAAATAACTACACCAGGCCGCTCCGAGAGATGTCACGTGACAACCAGTGTTCATGCGGGAGGTGCGTGCCCTATAACCGATTAACTGGATTGAAGGTGAATATCATTGCGATAGCTTACAAACTATGTGCAGAGGGTGCTTAAATGGTATTCTACAATGTGTAACCAAAGAACAATGCCAAAGTGGCAACCTATACATCGATAGAAAGAAGCATCACGATACGAGGCCCAACTGGGCAGAAAAGCCTGAGCTTACATTTAGCAACACTAAACATACAAAACACTACCAATATAGCCTTAGCAATGACAGTAAAAGAACAACAAAATACCGATTCTTACTTGTAAAGACGCACACAGAATAAAGCAGTTGAATCAAGGCGGGTTGTTAGCCCGTGCAGTTAGCGTACACTACTGGCCAAAAGTCTCAGACAGAATGCTACCAGCGTGCAGCGATCCTGAGTCAACTTGTGATTGGCTAAGAGTCCAGGTGAAGCGAGGCATCTTCCAACCACAAGAGAGAGAGTCACAGTAAAGTGTCTGATGCTTAGCAGCCACAAAGGGGGCCTTTTTTACAGGTAGGTTTCACCGCGGCAGCCCTCGTGTGAAGCCTCCTTGTGTGAAGACCGATGAGTGTAAAGACCATCGACTCTACCTGCGCGACTCCCCCCAAGCAAGGACACCGACAGGGCACTTGAGTATTGCTTTTCTCCCCTTTAATTTTTGTATAGCTTGTCCTCAAATACTTATTTCGGTCACTTGTACTCACTATGTGCTTTCAGATCTCTACTATCACTACTAACACTCGGAGAGCATGCTATGTACGTCGAAGGAAGGCCTGTCCCTCTGACCTCTACTACTATGCTCTCTATTCCAGTTGGTCTCTGGAACTGCCAGTCTGCTGTTAACAAAGGAGACTTCATTTCTTCTATTGCTACTCATTCTGGTCTCAACCTCATGGCACTGACTGAGACTTGGATCAAACCTGAGGACACTGCCACTCCCGCAGCCCTCTCCACTGGTTACACTTGTTACCACATCCCTCGTTCGACTGGGAGGGGTGGAGGTACTGGTCTCCTTATATCGAAAGATTGGAAATTTGATCTTCAACCATCACCTACAGGTAACGGTTCATTTGAATCACATGCTGTTACTGTACCCCACCCCTGTTAAAGTCCACTTTGTGGTCATTTATCGTCCCCCAGGTCAATTGGGAAACTTCTTGGAGGAGTTGGACGTGCTGCTATCAAACTATCCTGAAGATGGTACTCCTCTGGTACTGCTTGGTGACTTCAACATCCACCTATATAAACCCCAGGCTGCTGACTTCAACACTGCTCGCCTCATTTGATCTCAAGCGAGTGTCTACTACAGCGACTCACAAATCAGGCAACCAACTGGATCTCATCTACACACGCTGTTGCTCCATGGACAACTCTTTAGTTGCTCCACTGCACACCTCAGACCACTTCCTCATTACTGCTAACCAAGCACCTTACTCCTGAAGCGGCACACACTCCAACGCAGGTCACCTTTCGATGTAACCTACGCTGACACTCTCCATCTCGCCTATCCTCTGTGGTTTCATCCTCACTTCCTTCACACTCTCAGTTTTCAGCTCTGGACACAAACAGTGCTACGGACACTTTTTGCTCCACTCTGACCTCTTGCTTGGACAACTTTTGCCCACTGTCGTCTAGACCAGCACGCACCACCCCATCTGCCCCCTGGCTGTCCGATGTTCTCCGTGAACATCGCTCTAAACTCTAAAATGGCATACGACTAATAACGACTAATGGCACTTGTCATGGCACTTATGTATACTGTTGTTGTTCTCTTGTTGATCGGATTGCTTCTATTGTTCTCAAAGTCGCTTTGGATAAAAGCGTCTGCTAAATGATTAAATGTAAATGTACAAATATATAACAAGGGTGACCAACAACAACCTTGAGGAGAGCCCATGGAACAAAACAACTGCTTAGAAAATACATTGTGGACTTTAACACACTGTGGCCTTTCTGTTAAAAAAATCTAAATCCATCCAGCAACATTTAAATCAATATTAAACTGAGATATTATTTTCTCTATTAACAAATGTGGCTTTATGGTGTTAAAAGCAGAAGAAAAAAATTGATGAACAACAGCCTGGCACATGTTTTTGGTTTTTCTAAATGTTTGTTTCACCAGATTTAAAATATAAAGAATAGCAACCTCCACACCTCTATCTTCTCTGTGGATAAACTGTAATGAGTTAAAGCTGGTCTCTGTCTTCTGTAAAATCAATTCCTTTACTATTTTTTTCAAACCATTTCATAATTAATGAAGTTAGTGCAACTGGTTTAAAATCATTTAAATTCTTGGTAACTTTACATTTGGCACAGGGATTATGTTAGATTTTTTTTCCATATTTTGGGGGACTTTTTGTACTTAAGAGACTCTAAAAAAAATATAATGAAAAATTCCACATAATTGATCTGCGCAGGTCCTTAACACCTTAGTTTAAGTTTAATCCTCTTCATCCCACGTGGGACATAAGGCCGCAACTAACTCTCTCCATCTGGGTCTGTCCTGGGCTTTGTACTGTGCTCCCCCCCATGAGAGCCCCATTTCTTCCAGCTCTGTCTCCACTGTACGTCCCCATGTTTATTCTTGGCCTACCACGTATGCGTTTGCCAGGTGGTGTCCAACGCAGTGCCACTTTAGGTATCCTTTCACAGGGCATCCTAAATACATGACCGAGCCATCTTAATCGACGTATCTTGATCTCCTGAGATATGTTATTTGATCTTGTCTTTATGTACAGATTGGTATTGGAGATGGTATTGGGCCAGTATATGTTACAGATCTTTCTAAGGCAAACTATTATGGAAGGCATCTATCTTGTCATGTATTCTTTCACTACTTTCCAACATTCAGAGCCATACAAAAGCACTGATTTAACACTGCTGTTATAGAGCTTGATCTTTGTTTTGAGGCTTAGATGTTTGGACTTCCAGATGCTTCTGAGTCTGCTAAAAACTCCTCTTGCTTTAATTATTCAAAGCCTTGATATGTTTTTGGGCTCTGTTATCAGTGCTAATAACAACCAAGATAAGTGAAATCCTTCACATCCTCGGCTGGCTCTCCCTCAATAGCTGCGTTTCCACTGTCGGGCTTAAAGCGGGCGTGCTAGTGCGTGCCAGTCGCAGTCATCATAAAAGGCAGAAATATTTATAAGCGATGTAAAAGACTATGCATGCTAAACAATAAACATGGTAAATGCAACCACTTGGAGAAATCAGACGTCAGCTTCTTATTCTCTATCACAATTGTGTATTTATTTAGTAACATATTTTATCTGTCATAAGTCTCATCTCGAGAGTTTAGCTCCGCATAGCATGTCATCAAAATATAATAATGATTTTTGTTCGGGAGCTTTTATAAAAATAGAGCTATTATCATTCATTCTAAATGTGACGTATACAGGCTACTGTGGCTACAAATATAAACAGAAACAGACTCAACTGAATAAGCAGGCTATTTTCATAAGCGTTAAAAATAAAAAAATAAAATAGAAATACATTTATTTCTGTGTGATTAATTTTGAGTCCTGATAAATTGATTCATTACGATCAATGTATCACTTATTCTATAGTAAAACATTGATGCTTTTGAATTTGAATATTTAACAAAGCATGCAAACAAAGGGCCGCTGTTATCTTGTTCGTTTTGTGATCGCGCATGTTCCAGTGATTTATTTCTTAGTTTTCTGATAACTTCTCTTTGTTGGTGAAATGATGGGGTTGATCGACGTTGTTCCCGAGAGGCGTGTAAAGGGCGGGTTTTAGTGACGCGCAGCGGAGCTTCTGGCCCGACGGTGGAAACGCTGCGCTATTCTGGCCTCGGTGCTACTACTGGCCCGAGGCTATTAACCCTGCCCGGCCCGTTTTAAGCCCTGGCTCGCACTGGCCCGACAGTGGAAATGCGGCTAATGTTAAATTGGGTCAGAAACAAGAGAATTAATACGCATAGTCTGCGTCTTCTGTTTGTTTATATGAAAGCCAACTTGTTTAGCATATCTGCTCAGCCTATTTGTTTTTTTTCCTTAATGTGAGTGTATGTGGCTGAGATTACCACCAGATCATCGGCGAAGTCAAGACATTCCAAACACATAACCCAGTCAAGGGTGATCAGGAATAGAAGAGGTGAGAGAAGTTTGACACATAACCCAGTCAAGGGTGATCAGGAATAGAAGAGGTGAGAGAACAAAAACACAACACAAGCCAGATCTGACTTCAAAGAATTCTGTCATTTTATTATCGAGAACAATGGAGCACTCAAAGTGTTCACAGAACTTCTCAATTAAGTTTTTAAAGTTTTTCTCAAACTTCTTAATAAGTTTTACCATCTTAGGTGGTATTCCATACGCTCTTATTATCTTCTATATGCTCTCTCGGTGGACATTGTCAAATGCTTTTGTGAAGTCTATGAAATTCATGTAAAGTGGGTGCATTCCATTCCAAACATTGCTCTATGATGTTGTGAAGTGCAAAAATCTGGTCTATGCACCTCTCCCACTTCGAAGACCTGCTTCTTCTTCTCTCAATTTGTGGTCTATGGCTCTGTCGACCCTCTTCAACAGGATCCTACAGAAAACCTTGCTGGGAATAGAAAGAAGTGTAATACCCCTCCAGTTGTTACAATTGCTGAGGTCTCCTTTCTTCTGCAGTTTGAATATGAGGCCTCTACTCCAATCCGTTGGGATAGTGTCCCAAATCTTTTGGAAAAGGTCTGTTAACATGTTGGCTGATATATAAATATCCACCTTCAGTAGCTCTATTAGCTCTATCAATCCCTGGTGCTTTACCAGATTTCATGGCCTTAATAGCATCCACTACCTTTCTTTTGGTAGGAGGGTGAACGTCTATTCCTTTAGTATTATTGGTTGGGATGGGATTGGCTGGCTCATCTGGTTCCGGGTGGTTTTAGTACTTCTTCAAAGTATTGTACCGACCTGGCAGCCTGTCCTTTTTTCTGTTGCTATTAGCTTGCCTTTTTTGTCCTTTACTGGTATGGTGCTGCTTTTATGACCAGTAAGCTGCTTGGTAATCTTGTAAACCGTATTCAGTTTTCCCTGTAATGCAGCATTATCGGCTTCATATGCCAGTTTCTCTACAAAGGTTCTCTTGTCAATTCGGGCACTCTTCTTTACTTCTCTATCTTTGGTCTTATACTCTTCTTGAGCTTTCTCTATGAGTCTGGGTGATCTGGCACTCAATCGTTTTTCCTTGGCTACTCTTCTTTCATTAATCTTTTTCTAAGTACTAGGTGTTATCCATGCCTTGTTCTTCTTTTCCTGTAGCCAATCACTTCTTTAGCAGTCTCTATGAAAACCTCCTTGATCTTGCCCCATGTATCTTCAACATTCTCTTGCTCTTGGCCCTCTTTATCTGTAAGTGTTTTTGATGAAAAAGGATTTTGCAATGTCTGGCTGACGTAACTTACTGACATCAAAGATCTTTCGATGTTGTTTAATGTTTTTTAAACTTCTATAACCAAGAAGTGATCACTGCCTTACCTTAACACCTTACTTCTATGTTATCAGGCCCCCTACCCTTCTTGACATCTACATTTTGAAAAAGACGTTTAACCTTATGAACTTCAGTATTTCCACAATTACTAGATAGTGTTCTTGGTTTTAATTAATTTCTGCACTAAAATCATGATTGTCAAACCTTAAATAATACTCATTTAATTTATCCGCTAAATTTATATCGGAGTTAAAAGCATCCAGTCTGATTATTTTGGTATCCTTCTTCTCAATACCTGCCAAGGTTTTGAGCCCCTGCCTCTTCTGATCTTACATTTTTTTCCATTCAGCTGCTCTTCTACCTTATCATTAAATTTGAACCTATCCTTCTGTATTTCTGCTATCAACATCTTATTAATCTCTCTTTTATGCAATGCTCCCATCTGAAAAGTTATTTTCTTTTTGTGCAGAAGATCTTTTGTTATTTTTGAAATCCAAGGCTTATTATTGGGGAATACTCTAAACGACTTATAAGAAGGAACAATACAATCAGTGCAGAAAGAAATATACACACACACTGTCAATATTGCTTGAGTCTTCCTCAAAAACAGTCCAGTCTGTTCAATCAAAGCACCCCTGTAAAGTCAATAAACTGTCCTCTGTCCAAACTTGGACTTTTTTTTCCTTTTACACTGATTTATACAGAGGTAACAAATAAACTGTGTTATGATCAGAAAACCAGTGTAGCATTTGGACCAATCAGACAATTGTTCATTAGATTTAACAAATCAATTATTCATTAGATTAACAAACAATCACAAACCCCTCGCCCAACACCAGACTCTGTGACTCTGACTCAGATAAACTTAAGACCTTAAAGTATGTAGAGAGAATCTTCCCTCCTTCTTAATTCTCTCAAACAGACACATACTGCTATATGAAATGACTTTTTACATTAATTCATAGACAATTGTGTATATTATATGTTGATACCTATGCAACACATTAGTATTATAAGAATCTTGAAGATTCTTCTCTTGAACACCCAATCGAGTTTCATATGCAAAACACCATACTAGAGACAAAGAGTCGTAAACATTCCCTTCAGAAGTGCAAGTCACCATTGGCTTTTTGACCCCCAAGAGGTGTGACCTCGATAGAAGATAAAGGCCTCACATCAGTGACCCGCCTTCAGTCTGCAGTTCTATTAGATTCCGAGAAGATGAGGATGTCAGCTAGAACACTTCTGTAACCCTTAAGTCTGCGCCAGGCTTCAGCCTTGTCTTTACATTCACCAACGATCCTTGGATCTCAGCCAATGTCTCTCTTAGCTCTTCATCACCTTCATCTGGGAGAAAACTCTCCCCACCACAACAGAGTCAGAATAACATCTTTTTGGAGTTCATCACTCTTTAACCCTGGAAGAACATGATATGACTCCTACACCACTGAACCTCCAAACCATCAAGACTTTGATCCGAGACTGGATCCAGACGCTCGTTCCAAGCCAAGCCAATGCAAGTATCGTACATTTAACTAAATGAAACAGAGGTTTAGGATAAGCTGTAGACCCCGTTATAAAAAGGCGCTGACTCATTTTCCATAACTGCACTCTCTGGTTTTCTAATGGTTTCAGTCCTCCACTTCCAACCTCCCCATGAATGAGTGATTGGTATCTTCGTTTGAAAGTGAAAAAGTGACGTGACATACATCCAAGTATGGTGACCCATACTCAGAATTCGTGCTCTGCATTTAACCCATCCAATTGCACACACACAGCAGTGAACACACACACACCGTGAACACACACCCGGAGCAGTGGGCAGACATTTATGCTGCGGCGCCCGGGGAACAGTTGGGGGTTCGGTGCCTTGCTCAAGGGCACCTCAGTCGTGGTATTGCTGTCCGAGACTTGAACCCACAACCTTAGGGTTAGGAGTCAAACTCTCTAACCACTAGGCCACGACTTCCCAAAGACCACGACTTGTTTGTCTAGATTAGTTATGTGTTAGTGTTTAGTTAAAACTTTTGTGCACAAATTACATGAGTTTCTGGCTCTGTCACCGCTTGTACTGATCCGATCTATAGCTACTAGGGGTGTGACGAGACACTTATCCCACAAGACGAGACGAGACATGAGACTGGGTTCACGAGAATGAGACGAGACAAGATTTTTAGACTTTTTAAAAGAAATCATCAATGATGAAATATATACGGAAAAATAGTATCTTATTCAACTGAAAAACACAAAATGCAAAAAAAGTAGGTGCATTTTGAAATCAACTTGTACTTTATGAAACTAAACTTCTATTTTAATGAATATTATATTATATTAAACGGGCAGTTGTCGCCACCTGCTGGTGGAAGAGGATAAGCGTTACATTACTTACAAGTGTTACAATACTTTCATTTTGATCGCTATTGTAGAGAATAAGTGTTTATAACCAAACTATAAACATTTATCCCAGTACTTCTGTTATTTAAATGTCTGTAACACAGAAATAATGATGTTGTGTTGCTCTTCATGGATCAGCAGCAGCATGAATGATTCATTAACATGGGCAGCGACAAAACGTGCTTCTCACACTCCACTAACACTCGCGATGTGAAACAGTTATAGTAGACACAGCTGAATCGTTGTCATTCAGGAATAAGATTATGTTGGTGTTTGAATCGAGATCACGATCTTTAAAGGATTAATTTGGAGCTCTAATGTAAACACTGCAAATGCATAATGTTTTGCGAGGATATCGTCACGTTCTCTCCAGACCAGTCAGATCACGCGAGACACATAGGATCTCGTCACACCCCTAATAGCTAAAGGCTCTAATGCGTTACTGTAAAAAAGTTACTTTCTGTGGCGACGAAAATATCCTTTCTTAGAGTTGATATGAAATTATACTGAATGTTCACTGGACAACCAGATTAGTTAACTGTAATGTTAATTCTGCTACAGTTACTACTGGCAGCTGAGGTGAATAATTGTAATTAATTATAATTAATTGCAATTATTTATATACATTTCCCTTTTGAGCTAATTTTCTTCACCAGCAATAGATTTCATCTCCCTCTAAATGGAGTCATAACAGAGGTGAATTGTCTTATTCAGTCTTGTATTCAGGGTGTCTACAAGTAGGAACAAGTTAAATTTAAGACTTTTAACGACCTTTATAATACCACCTGATATGAAATTTAATACCAAACGTCTGATGGAAAAACACATTATTTTACGTATGTATAATGTAATATTTAATTTGTTAAATGTAAAATATATATATATATATATATATATATATATATATATATAGCTGTCAAAAAATGCTATTTATTATTACGATATACAACAAACATTTCATATCAGCAGATAATATCCTATACAAAATAACCCCACAAAAGCACCTCATGACTGAGATTTCTGGTGGTGTAAACAATTTATTCTGAAGCAATATTTTATCTGTGTTCTATTAGCTTTGACATTTATCTGCATATTTTTGATATTAATCTCAGGATGTTAGGCTACTTACTTGTATAAAGGTCCATTTTTAAACCTTATTAAATGTATGCATTATATTTCATGTCAAATTCTTAAAATTGACAATTTACATTACGGCTTTAATCAAACAAATTAATTTACATTGCCCAATTACAACAGCAATAAATAATGTTATGTGATTGTTGTTTTAATTGCAATTTTGAATATACAAATCAGAAATGGTGGGGGGAAAAGAAAAACACACTTTTAAACATTTTAAACTCCACTAGCAGGTGGCGGTAAGTCATTGAGTCATTCATTCAACAACCATTCGCTGATCATTCAGTAACAAAACACCGCTGTGGATGCTTGAAGATTGCACAATACTTCTGCTGTGATCTTTGTTTGGAACTATTTTAGTTGGTGAAACAGAACAAAACAGTCAATATTGTGTCTTAAATGTAAGTAACCTAATTATGTGACTGCTTAAAACTACTTGTTTATTTTACATAAAAATCAATGTAACATTTGCAATCGTGAGAATATTCGGCAAATAGCTCCATTGTCATGGTATGTTGCTTGACTACATAATGTTATAAAGAAAAAACTCAACATTCAGAATTTTACCTCAGTATGTTTCTTCTGTGAGTTTCTTTATGTGTACCATTCAGCTCTTTTACTCATTTCATACTCATTTGATTTGATTTCTTCATAAAAAATCTCTTACATGCAGCACAAGCCTAAATAGCGCGACCTTGATACCAGAAATACACTAATGTTATCCATTATCAATCACTGTTTACGGTGAATGTAGTAAAATCAGAAGAATCATTCTCACGTTTCGATGCTTCACTGGTTATTTTTTGTCTAACAGGCTTATAAATAGGCAAACAAAATTCTCGAGCCATTTTTTTGTAAACTTGCATTAACCCATTTTAACCACCTGGAGTCTAAGGGTATTTTTGGGGCCTGGAGAAGTTTTGTCATGCCCTGACATTTGTGCTTTTTTCAGTTTCTTATAAATATCTAAATGGCTAAAGTCTAATCTCACTGTAATCAGCACAAACAAGGCTATAATAATATGTGAGCAGCATGTATGTACATGATTGTGTTTTTGAGAAAAAAAAAATGTTATATGCGTGGTTAGTGAAAAACTAAAAATGTTAAATCACTTGAATAAAGGCAATAAAACACATACAGAAAATTGGTTCCCGGGACTTTTGAGAATTGGAGCTTGTAGCCTAGAATTTTTTTTTTCTAAATGATGTGAAAATCATCTTGTTTACTCACTTACAGAAAACAATATATTGATTTAAATTTTCTAAGACACTTTTTGTTGGTAAAAGTCATATGCGAGTAGGCGTCAACTATCATGAATTCACACCTGAGAAGACAAAGGCCTGCATAATGAGCTGTATAATGAGCCATTCAGTCAGCTGTGTCACTGAGAGGGATGAGTTACAAGAAAGAATGTGAGGACAAAATAAATGTATATAATTTTATGTTTGTGGTTTATTTATTTAGAATATATTTAATTATCCCACAACATAATTTAATATTCACTTGTGAGTGCAGTTAAACAGTTTATTAGGAAAAATCAAAGCTGACTTTCAAACTGAATTTTTGCATCATTACTCCAGTCACACTATCCTTCAGAAATCCTTTTAACAATCTTATTTTCTACAAAAAAACGTATTTATGTTATTATTATTATTATTATTATTATTATTATTATTATTATTATTATTAATGTTGAAAAAGAGTTGAGAATATTTTTTTTTTCCAGGTTTTTTAGGGGGGATACATTGAAAGAACAGCATTCTTTGTTACATTTGTTACAGGTTACATTTATGTGGTACATTTATATTATTTACATCAAGCTTTTGAATGGTATAGTAGTGTATATGGTTATTGAAACTTCATAATATTTCAATTGATTATACATTTAGTCAGGAATTATAGTTTGGAAGAAGTCTTTGGAAAAAGTCTAACTAGTAAAATGTTTACACATTATGTGAAAACTAGTACAAGTAAATAAATAAATAAAAAAAGAGACTTACTCATGTTTATGATCTCTGCTGAATAAAGTGCTTGGCATTCTTTTTTTCTGAGGAAATCCAAAATCTCAAATCCTCAACCACATCACATCTTTTTGGGGTGAATTATGTCGTATATCCTCTCATCGCGAAGCAAACAGTAAATAAAAAAAAAAAACTTGAAGAACAGTCTCGCTGTGTTGTCTTCTGTTGTGTGGGCGTATTCAAAAGCCGCTCGCTTCAGTGAAACATTATCTCAAAAGCGCGTTCAGCGCGGGGGCGTGGTCGCATTAGAAGATAATGAAGGCAGACATGAAAAACGGACATCTGGATTACTTTATCACAGAATATTTGTTTTCGGCAGCACTTGTTTAGTTTAAAAGTAGACATGTCAGTCTTTCTATAGATATCTCTCTCATGTCTCTCCTTCGTTGAGTATTCACTGAGTTACAGTTCATTTTAATGACGCGTTTGTAAATGAAGATCAGCGCAGACAAAAGCTGCAGACAGCACTCCTTGTTTGTTATCTTTATTTTATGCACAAAGTTTTGTTGTTATTATGTCTGTATACAAAAAAAGTAGACCCTTTACAGATTCGATTGATGTATTGCTCTTATCTGTATGATCAAAACTGAAAGTGTAATTTAAGTTCTTTTCGGGGTTATCAGGAGAAAATACACCAAAATGTGTATACGCGTTAATCGACTTCAGAGGGTTAACTATGGAAATGGTAAATGAGTCAATAAATGAGTGATCCCTGCCCCCTATATGCTATTTATATCTGTTGTTTTTAGGATGTTTGGGAGGAAGTGTCAGTCATGTGTCAGGAAGGGAGGGAAAAAGAGGAAGAGAGAGAGCGAGATGAGGGAAAAAGTGAGGAAGCATGTGAGAACCAAAGAGAAGAGGGAACTGATTTGATGAACAGGGAAGAATCTACAGACTGCATGATCAACATTTCTCGGCAACAAAACCAAACCACCCCGATCCCAAATTTATCATAAATCAGACACTGTCAGACCGTACCCTTTCATTTCAGACACAGTGGTACAGCAAATTTAAATGGCTCCATTTCGATCCAAATGTTGAAGGCGTTTTGTGTTTTTATTGTAGTAAAGCTTTTAAAACACAAGTATCTTCCCTTGCGAAAAATACAGAACCAGCATTTGTTTCATCTGGTTTCAAGAATTGGAAGAAAGCTCTTGAAAGATTCGGTTCACATGAAAAATCAGATTGTCACAAGACAGCAGTAACAACATATGTATATGAAGACTGATCAGTTAAGGCACAGCTGTGTAGTGTTCAGGCATCACAACAAGAGGAAGCGAGAGCAAATCTGTTAAAAAACATTGGTGCTGTGCAGCTGTTGACAAGGCAGGGCTTGGCCCTAAGAGGGCATGATGATAGTGAGGGAAATCTTCATCAGGTGCTGAAATACAAGGCAGAAGATCTATGTCTTAGTAAGTGGTTGTCAGGTAGAAAGGACTACACTTCTGCTCAAGTTCAGAATGAGCTCCTTAGTTTGTTGAGCAGTTCTATCATCAGCGGTATCGCAGAAAATATAAGATCACTCCCTCAGTTGCAGTTTTCTGTAATGATGGAAGGAACCCAAGATGTTCCAGGCAAAGAGCAAGAAGCAATTTGTCTCCGATGTGTAGATAATGATTTGATGATTCATGAAGAGTTTATTGGCCTTTATGAGGTATCTGTGGGTACAGGAGAGAATCTTGCAAAGGTGGTGAAAGATGTGTTGGTTTGTTTAAATTTGCCCATTTCTGGATTATGCATAGGGCAGGCATATGATGGTGCAGCAAATATGGCTGGCAGGTATTCTGGAGCACAGGCCATCATTAAAAAGGAACAACCTCTTGCCCCATACATCCACTGTGGTGCCCACTGTGTAAATCTCATTACACAGCATGCTTGTACTGCCTCACGTGTTATCCACAGTGCTTTACAATGGGTTCATGAGTTAGGTATTTTTGTTTGGGCAGTCAGGTAAATTTTAAATCTTTGTTCAAGGAAGTTGCAAAATCTGTTCAAGGGTCCTTTCAAACTATAAGGCCCCTTTGTCCCACAAGATGGACAGTTTGCTCCAGTGCTATCCATGCTGTGCTGAAGCAGTATGAGTCTGTAATGCTTGCTCTCAGTGATATGGCAGCTGGCAGCACAGACACGGCTAACAGGGCAAATGGACTACATGACAGATTCCAGCAGGGTAATGTAGTTCTTGGTCTTCTGCTTGCCTTAGAGACTATAGAAGAATTGGAGAATCTCAACACATCTCTCCAAAGTCGAACACAGACCATCAATGGTATGCTTTCTGCTGTTGCCTATGTGAAGGATGCTTTTGCAAATAAAAGAAATTCAGAGAGGTTTCAAATTGTCTACACCAAAGCATCGGAAAAGTGCCAAATCCCTGATCTCTCTCCCATTGCACTGCCCCGTACTCGTAATCCTCCTAAACGTCTAACTGGTCAGGCTTGTGCACATGTGCATTCATCTCCATCTGAATATTACAAAATGGAGTTTTACAAAGTGCTTGATGTTGTGGATATGCAGTTCAGAGAACGTTTTGAGCAGGAAGGGTTGCTGATGCTAAGGAATCTGGAAAACATCCTCTTAACAAGGGTGGTCGATAATGTTGTACAGATGTACCCAGAACTGGACAAAATATCCCTTAACACACAACTGGCAATGTTCAGATCAAAGCATAATATGCAGTCCAGCAGTGAAGCAGCTAGCATCCTTCAGGGGATGTGTCCAGAAGTCCGAAGTCTTTTTGATCAGGTGGAAACACTTGTCCTACTGCTTCTTGTCACTCCCGTGTCCTCAGCAGAAGCTGAGAGAAGTTTCAGTGGTCTCAGAAGGCTAAAAACATGGCTTCGTAGTACCATGACACAAACAAGGCTGAATAGTGTTGCTCTGTGTCATTTACACAAGGAAAAACTTGATCAATTATAGAGAAAAAAAAATTGCTCAACAATTTGTGGCCTGCAAGGAAAGCTGAAAAATTCAGTTTGGAAGTTTTGATAAAAAATCTCACTTCGATCTTGAAAATATTAAAAACTTGTAAATACACTGATTTAGGTTTTATTGATATATTTTCATAAAATGTATGTTGTATAAAATTACTGTAGATTTAAACTGTATACTCATTTTACACTTGTTTTGTCCAACTATTAAGAAGTAAGAAAAGTTATTGTTCAAATGTAGTGTAACTGAAATATTTTAAATATCATAAAATATCTTTATTTCATAAATATAAAGTATAGATGGTCTCACATTGGTCTCAAAGTCCTGCAGTATTTTTAAATTTTGAGTATGATTTCACAAAAATAGGTTCCTGTAAGCTATCATGGTATGTTCCCAAAATTGCCACTAGGGTGCTGTAAAATGCCAATTGGTATTCTATTTAGAATTTATTATTATGAACATCAGCTTTGGGTCACATCACCATACAGCTGCCCCCCCCCCCCCCCCCCCACACACACACACACACTTTTAAAATGGCTGCTACACCCCCTGCTTATCCCACAAGGCGAGACGACACACAAAACTGGGTTCACAAGAACGAGACGAGACGAGATTTTTATACTTTTTTAAAAAAAAATCCTCAGTGATTAAATATATAGGGAAAAATATTATTTTATTCAACTGAAAAATACAAAATTCAAAAAAAAATGTAGATGCATTTTAAAATCAGCTTGTACTTTATGAAACCTAAACTTCTATTTTAATGAATATTATATTATATTAAACGGGCAGTTGTCGCCACCTGCTGGCAGAAGAGGATACGTGTTATAATACATACAAGTGTTACAACACTTTCATTTTGATTGCTATTGTAGAGAATAAGTGTTTATAACCAAACTATAAACATTTATCCCCGTACTTCTGTTATTTAAATGTCTGTAACACAGAAATGATGTTGTATTGCTCTTTCTGGATCAGCAGCAGCATGAATGATTCATTAACATGGGCGGCGACAAAACGTGCTTCTCACGCTCCACTGACGCTCGCGATGTGAAACAGTTGTAATAGACATAGCTGAATCATTGTCATTCAGGAATAAGATTACGTTGTTGTTTGAATCGAGATCGCGATCTTTAAAGGATTAATGTGTAGCTCTAATTTAAACACTGCAAATTGTTTTGCGAGATATTGTCACATTCTCCCAGACCAGTCAGATCTCACGAGACACATCATGGCTGCATCTGAAAACTGAAAAATGCTGCCTTCGGAGGACAAATTCCAAGGTAGGAAGGCATTAAGACACGTCTGAATTCAATGTTAGCTTCAGTTCCTGTCTCCTGAGATGCCTTCATCTGGCCGATTTTTATATGTAGCATACAGGTCCTTCTCAAAAAATTAGCATATTGTGAAAAAGTTCATTATTTTCCATAATGTAATGATAAAAATTAAACTTTCATATATTTTAGATTCATTGCACACCAACTGAAATATTTCAGGTCTTTTATTGTTTTAATACTGATGATTTTGGCATACAGCTCATGAAAACCCAAAATTCCTATCTCAAAAAATTAGCATATCATGAAAAGGTTCTCTAAACGAGCTATTAACCTAATCATCTGAATCAACTAATTAACTCTAAACACCTGCAAAAGATTCCTGAGGCTTTTAAAAACAGCCTGGTTCATTACTCAAAACCGCAATCATGGGTAAGACTGCCGACCTGACTGCTGTCCAGAAGGCCATCATTGACACCCTCAAGCGAGAGGGTAAGACACAGAAAGAAAATTCTGAACGAATAGGCTGTTCCCAGAGTGCTGTATCAAGGCACCTCAGTGGAAAGTCTGTGGGAAGGAAAAAGTGTGGCAAAAAACGCTGCACAACGAGAAGAAGAGGTGACCGGACCCTGAGGAAGATTGTGGAGAAGGACCGATTCCAGACCTTGGGGGACCTGCGGAAGCAGTGGAGCTGAGTCTGGAGTAGAAAACATCCAGAGCCACCGTGCACAGGCGTGTGCTTTTGAACCAGAAACAGCGGCAGAAGCGCCTGACCTGGGCTACAGAGAAGCAGCACTGGACTGTTGCTCAGTGGTCCAAAGTAACTTTTTTCGGATGAAAGCAAATTTTGCATGTCATTCGGAAAATCAAGGTGCCAGAGTCTGGAGGAAGACTGGGGAGAAGGAAATGCCAAAAACTGCCTGAAGTCCAGTGTCAAGTACCCACAGTCAGTGATGGTCTGGGGTGCCATGTCAGCTGCTGGTGTTGGTCCACTGTGTTTTATCAAGGGCAGGGGTCGAATGCAGCTAGCTATCAGGAGATTTTGGAGCACTTCATGCTTCCATCTGCTGAAAAGCTTTATGGAGATGAATATTTCGTTTTTCAGCACGACCTGGCACCTGCTCACAGTGCCAAAACCACTGGTAAATGGTTTACTGACCATGGTATTACTGTGCTCAATTCGCCTGCCAACTCTCCTGACCTGAACCCCATAGAGAATCTGTGGGATATTGTGAAGAGAAAGTTGAGAGACGCAAGACCCAACACTCTGGATGAGCTTAAGGCCGCTATCGAAGCATCCTGGGCCTCCATAACACCTCAGCAGTGCCACAGGCTGATTGCCTCCATGCCACGCCGCATTGAAGCAGTCATTTCTGCAAAAGGATTCCCGACCAAGTATTGAGTGCATAACTGAACATAATTATTTGAAGGTTGACTTTTTTTGTATTAAAAACACTTTTCTTTTATTGGTCGGATGAAATATGCTAATTTTTTGGAGATAGGAATTTTGGGGTTTTCATGAGCTGTATGCCAAAATCATCAGTATTAAACAATAAAAGACCTGAAATATTTCAGTTGGTGTGCAATGAATCTAAAATATATGAAAGTTTAATTTTTATCATTACATTATGGAAAATAATGAACTTTTTCACAATATGCTAATTTTTTTGAGAAGGACCTGTAGATCTATCCTTCGCTGCTTGTTTTATATGCCACAATCCTGTGCGTTCCATTCTGTGACAGTCAAGCCAAAAAATAAAGATGGTGTCTGAAAGTTGCGGTCGGTGGTTAGTTTGTGTGTAAATGTACGTTTTTGTTCAACATTTTCCACTTTTGATGTCATTCCTAGCGAGAAATTAATATTGCAGTAATGAAATATCTACTTAGTTATCACCAAAGCTCTCTATATTTTGCTGTAGATCATTAAACCATTACTCTGCCTCAGAAGCCTGTCCAAAATCAGTTTCATGAGGTGCCTTCGTGCAAAAACGCTGCCTGCAAAGTCATTGCCTTATATGGCAGCAAGGCAGCAAGTCACCTGCCTAAGTTTTTTGGATGCAGCCATCGGATATCGTCACATCCCTAATAGCTAAAGGCTCTAATGCGTTACTGTAAGAAAGTTACTTTCTGTGGCCACGAAAATATCCTTTCTTAGAGTTGATATGAAATTTTACTGAATGTTCGCTGGACAAACAGATTAATGTTAATTCTGCTACAGTTAAATCACACATTATTTTACGTACATATAATGTAATATTTAATTTGTTAAATGTAATATATATATATATTATATATAGCTGTCAAAAAATGCTATTTATTATTACGATATACAACAAACTTTCATATCAGCAGATAATATCCCATACAAAATATCTCCACAAAAGCACCTCATGACTAAGATTTCTAGTGGTGTAAACATTTTATTCTGAGGCAACATTTTATCTGTGTTCTATTAGCTTTGACATTTATCTGCATATTTTTGATATTAACCTCAGGATGTTATTTACTTGTATAAAGGTCCATTTTTAAACCTTATTAAATGTATGCATCATTCATGTCAAATTCTTAAAATTGACAATTTACACTACGGCTTTAATCAAACAAATTAATTTACATTGCCCAATTACAACAGCAATAAATAATGTTGTGTGATTATTGTTTTAATTGTTATTTTGAATATACTGTAGTATATGTGGCTGCATATAGGTAATTAAAAGAACTCAAGTCTGTGAGTATTGATGCTAGTTACATTAAGGTCCCGCTAGAGGGCAGTGTTATGTTGTGGATGTGTAGAAGTTGTTGCATCCTGAGAGTGTGTGTTCTAGCGGCGGTATTAAAGCTGATCAACAGTCACAGTGCTCTCCTCTGATGTTTTTATGAACAAACCCACATAACAAGAACATGATATGGTGTCAGAAGTGCGGGCTGTCGTCAACGTTATAGTCAAGACATCGGCAAGAAGGGCGAAAATATATAAAGTTGAGACAAGACTTAAGGCAGAAGTGGCGCACATCAGACAAAATGGAGCACTTCAAGCCACCCTCAGCGATGACATTGGCAACTTGAGCGAAAATTGGCGTAAATGGGAGCAGAGGTTTGTGTTGTACATGACGGCAGCTGAGCTCTCTAAAAAGAGTGCGACAGTTCAAGTGGCAGTTCTACTACACACTACACTCATTAGGTGAGGAGGCACTAGATATTTATAACACTTTTGACATAGCAAAAGAAGCACCAGAAGAAGTGACTGTAGATAAAATTTTGACAAGTTTGTTACAGAACTCATATAAAAAAGCAAAAATTGTGAATTTGGACCGTCAGAGGACGATATGATAATAGACAAAATTGTCTTTAGTGTGACAGACAAAAATGTGACAGAAAAAACTTGCTGAGAGAACCAAATCTGACTCTACAAAAGGCCATAGACATATGCAGAGCATCTGAGATTGCCAAGGAAAGAATAAACATAATGGCATCAGCGAAAAAAGGAAAGTGAAGTGCGTGCATTTGACATGATCAAAGGAGCAAAACACAAAAATAAGACTTTCAAAGCCTCACCGTTACACAACAAAAAGAGAAAGTCAGTGGCACAGCAAGATCATGTACCAGATGTGGACAGACACACCCACCAAGATCGTGTCCAGCATATGGGGTTAAATGCAGAGCATGTGGCAAAGCCAACCATTATGCAAAAATGTGCAAGATGAAGTCTGTCCAGACACTCCAAGCCGTTGATAGTTTGTTTATGGGGACCCTGCAATGCACACAGATAAATGCAATCAGTAAAAATGAAGAATCGTGGCACACAACCATGACTGTCAGAGGGATCCCTATTGAATTCAAACTAGACACCGGTGCTGATGCAAACGTCCTGTCGCTTGAACAAATCAGAAAGCTACCAGGTAACGTCATGCTGAAGCCCACAGAGACCATGTTAGTGGCATATGGCGGCGCAAGGATCAGACCGGCTGGTTATGTATTCCTGAAGTGCCACAAGGGACAAAATGAATCAAGGCTGTTGTTTTTTTGTTACGGAGCTGTCAACACCACCAATACTTGGCAGAGCCGCCTGTGAACATCTGAATCTGGTTAAGCGTATGGAGCCTGTGAGTGCAACCGTGCCTTCTACAAAAGATGAGCTGGTCAAACAATATCCAGAGGTGTTCCAAGGGCTAGGAGAATTCCCAGGTGAGCATCACATATACCTTGATCCAGAGGTTCCTCCGGTGTGGTTCATGGATGTAGAAAGATTCCCCTGGCCATAATGGACAGACTAAAAGAAACCCTGGATCAGTTAGTGCTGACTGATGTCATTGTGCCCTGTTATAGAGCCAACAAAATGGGTCAACAGTCTGGTTGTAACTGAAAAGAAAAATGGCTCGCTTAGACTATGTCTGGATCCTCGTGAACTAAACAGGGCAATTAGACGCCAGCACTACTCCATACCAACACCTGAGGATGTACAAAGCAAACTGGCTGGAAACAAGGTATTCACAATTTTGGATGAAAAAGATGGTTACTGGCAGATCAAGCTAGACAAAGTTTCATCATTGCTGTGCACTTTTAACACACCTTGGGGACGCTTCAGGTTCAAACGTCTTCCATTTGGCCTTAAATCCACCAGTGAGGTGTTCCAGCAAAAGAACAGTGAAGCCTTTGGTGACATAACTGATGTGTGCATGTGATTGCTGATTATATGATAATCGCAGCAGCTGATGAGGTAGAACACACGGAAATTCTGAAAAAAGTAATGGACAGAGCCAAAGAAACTGAAACATCAAGTTCAACGCAGACAAAATACAGTACAAAGTCACAAAAGTGAAATACATGGGTCATGTCATAAGTGAAGAGGGTGTTCACCGGACAGTGACAAGGTAAAAGCAATTGTCAATATGCCTGCTCCAGAAGACAAAAAGGGCCTCCAGAGAGTGCTGGGCATGACAAAATACTTGTCACAGTACATAAGAAATGAAGCAGTTCTGACTGCCCCATTAAGACAGCTGCTAAGAAAAGATTCAGAGTGGCTATGGATGCCTGAGCATGATGCAGCATTGGACAGCTTAAAAAAGGCTCTTACTGAGGCTCCTGTGCTAAGGTTTTTGACCCAAACCAGCAAATAGTGCTTCAGGCTAACGCTTCAAAAGATAACCTTGGTGCATGTTTATTAAAACAAGAACGACCAGTCGCATATGCGTCAAGAGCTCTGACAGATGCTGAGCGCAATTATGCGCAGATCGAGAAGGAGTTGTTGGCGGTGGTTTTTGCTGCACATAAATTCCATCAGTATGTTTTTGGAGCATCTGTGATTGTACATTCTGATCACAAGCCGCTGGAGGCAATTTTCATGAAGCCCCTGAGTCAGGCTCCAGCCCGTCTGCAAAGAATGCTTCTGCAGCTGCAGCGTTACAACCCTACAAGTGATTTACACCCCAGGAAAGGACATGCTGATAGCCGACACTTTGTCCAGGGCATTTCTGTCTGAAGGCAAACTGCATGATGAAAAACATGGATGGTGAAGAAAGAGTAGTGTATGCAATGGAAGCAACTGAGGCCATGGGCACTGAATTGCTTGAGAGACTCAAGTCAGAGACAAAAGCAGATGAAATATCTTCAAAGCTAAGAGAAGGTGCATCAGCAAGGATGTCCTGTTCACAAGAAACAGCTCGACAGAGATCTGAGGAGTTACTGGCCCATCAAAGAAAACAATAAGAATCTGTGATGGATTAATAATGACGAATGACAAATTCATCATCCCAAGAGGAATGAGGCCATTAATACTGGAGAGACTGCATGCAGCTCATCAAGGAGTACAACGCACCAATGAACATGCAAGCAGATATCTGTACTGGCCAGGCATGTCTACAGAGATCCAGAGCATGGTTGAAAGATGTACAGTATGCCAGCAGCTAATGCCAAAGAACCAAAAGAGAACCATTGAAACCCCATGAGCTGCCAGAGCTTCCCTGGTACAAGCTGGGTGTGGGATATATTCGAGCTCAAAGGTCGGTCATTTCTCCTTACTGTTGATTACTTTTATTACTTTTCAAAATACCCAGAAGTTCAACAGATTCCTGACAAAGCTGAGTCTACAGTAATTGGAAAACTGAAAGCTATATTCCCTAGGCATGGCATTCCCAAGGAGATCATAAGCGATCATGTGCCATTTGCTAGTGCAGAGGTGCGTCAGTTTGCAAAAAACTGGGGCATAAACTGGAAATATTCAAGCCCAGGTTACCCACAGTCTAACGGGATGGCAGAGCGGTCCATCAAAACATCAAGCTAACGCTAAAGAAAGCTGAGCAAGCTAAGATGGATCCACATCTCGCACTTCTATCACTGAGAAACACTCCGGTGACGGGTCTTGGGTACTCACCAGCTGAATTGCTCATGGGCCGGGTGTTACGGAGCACTCTTCCAATAGCCAGTGTGGCTCTGAAACCTAAGCACCCTAAAGATGTACAGAAAAAGTTGGTTCAGCAACAGCAGAGGCAAGCACATTATTACAACCAACATGCCAAACCTCTGTCTGTGATTCAGCCGGGATCGGTCGTCAGGGTGGAAACATCACAGGGTTGGAAGCCAGCAGTTGTTACAGAACAAAGGCCGGAGCCTCGTTCCTACAACATTGTGACAGATTCAGGTCAGACATACAGAAGAAACAGGAGACACTTGCTTACAATCAAAGACCAAGACCTAACAGGTGTTGTCGAGGAAGTTGGAGGAGATGATACAGAAGGGACTGTGCAGAAAGACAATGTGCAAGATCAAACTGCAGTATTTGAAAACACTGAGCAAGGAAAATCGTACTAGGAGTGGGAGGCTTGTGAAAAGGCCAAGTAGATTCAGCGATTTTGAAATGCACTAAGAAGAAAAGAAAGTTATGCTTATGTTCTGAGTGTTTTGGTTAAAAGATATAACAAACATATATCCAGGTGCTGTTTATTATTTCAGTTGCCTCAAGCTGTAAATTAAGTGAGGGGTAAAACTTGTTTATTATATGTTGGTGAGTAAGTATTGTTTTCTTTCTGCATTTCCTTTTAAATTTCCTAAAAAAGGGGGATGTAGTATATGTGGCTGCATATAGGTAATTAAAAGAACTCAAGTCTGTGAGTATTGATGCTAGTTACATTAAGGTCCCGCTAGAGGGAAGTGTTATGTTGGGGATGTGTAGAAGTTGTTGGCATCCTGAGAGTGTGTGTGTTCTAGCGGCGGTATTAAAGCTGATCAACAGTCACAGTGCTCTCCTCTGATGTTTTTATGAACAAACCCACATAACAAGAACATGATATATACAAATAAGAAATGGTAGGGGGGAAACTCCGCTAGCAGGTGGTGGTAAGTCATTGAGTCATTCATTCAACCGTTCGCTGAATCATTCAGTAACAAAACACTGCTGTGGATGCTTGAAGATTGCGCAATACTTCTGCTGTGATCTTTGTTTGGAACTATTTTAGTTGGTGAAACGGAACAAAACAGTCAATATTGTGTCTTAAATGAAAGTAACCTAATTTATGTGACTGCTTAACTACTTGTTTATTTTACGTAAAATCAATGTAACATTTGCAATCGTGAGAATATTCGGCAAATAGCTCCATTGTCATGGTATGTTGCTTGACTACATCATGTTATAAATAAAAAACTCAACATTCAGAATTTTACCTCAGTATGTTTCTTCTGTGAGTTTCTTTATGTGTACCATTCAGCTCTTTTACTAATTTCATACTCATTTGTTTTGATTTCTCCATAAAAGTCTCTTACATGAAGCGCAAGCCTTGATACCAGAAATACTCCATCCATTATCAATCTCTGTTTACGGTAAGTGTAGTAAAATCAGAAGAATCATTCTCACGTTTCGATGCTTCACTGGTTATTTTTTTGTCTAATAGGCTATTTGTCATTCTTGAGCCATTTTTCAATAACTTGCATTAACCCATTTTAAACTAGCTAGGAGGCTGGTCAGCTAACTGTAGCAGTAACTACGGCTGGGGAAAATCTAATGTCTAATGATTGTAAACAGTCACTGAGTCCGTCAGAGACTGGAGAACATTTCATGGAATTGTGACCGAAAAAAATCAGAATTTAAGACTTTTTAAGAGCCCACGGCCACTCTGTGTATTAGCTACAGGTTACATATTGATAAAAAATTACTCAATGACTTGTTGAGCTTACAGTTATTAAAATCCCCAAATATAAAACTCCAGCACAGCTTTAGATGTCTGTGCAGCGTTAGGATGAAGCCATTCAAGACATCAATATTTTTTGCCAGGTATTGCACAGCTTTTATCCAGGATCCCCATCTTGTCTGGACAGCAAACACTGGCATGAGAGGAGGAACAGGGCCTGCGGCATCAAGAAAGCCCTCAATTGAAGACAACGCTGGGGTGACTGACAGAAAACACACTTTACCAAACCACCCATCTGGTTCAGTTCTACAGATGTGTCTGGAAACACCTCTTAAACCAGCTGCAGCAGATGTGCCAGATGTGTCAGTCACATGGTCAAGGAAGAGATAAGGCCCTCTTGGGGCTCTGCACTCTCTCTCTCTCTCTCTCTTTCAGATAACAGTTTACACACATGCGGGGTACATTTAACTGTTTGTGTTTTTACCATCCTTCATCTATTTTGTAACCAGTTCAAATGTAACCATAATGAAATTAACAGTGAAAGTGAAAGTGACGTGGCATACAGCCAAGTATTGTGACCCATACTCAGAAATCGTGCTCTGCATTTAACCCATCCAAAGTACACACACACACACACACACACACACACAGGAGCACCCGGAGCAGTGAAATACTGTTATATGTATGTATGTAACAGTAAATGAAATATGTAACAGTATAATGAAATACTGTTATTAAACCATTCCCATTATAAATTATGTGCATGATGTGCTTGAGGAAGATCTCAGTGCTTCTTTTTGTTGACAACAGCATGCAGATTTATACATGATTCTCATTACGAATTTGGGAAGATGTTTTGTTGTGCTTATCACATTGTCACATGCCTTCACAAAAACGTTACTGACATACTTTGGACTTTGAACCCTGGCGCCGCAAGCTCGTGCACTTTGGACTTTGAACCCTGGCGCCGCAAGCTCGTGCAGCGCTGTCGGAAATCAGAATACATGCAATTCATGCATGCATTATAAAATATAACATACTGCAGTTTATTTACTAATCGTTTGAGGTAATTTTGCGATTTCAATCATCATACAGTAGCCTAACCCCCAGCATCAGCCACCTCTTCTTCTCATCGGAGACATGTGATGCAGCACTAAACAGTCTCTCGCTGTCGGTGTTTCGAGCTTGTAATGATTTTTGCATCTTTCTCTGATAGTTTTAAAAGTTTTCACACTGCTGACATGGTTGCTGCATTAGTGCGTGCCTCTATTTGATCGCGTTAGTCATTGTTCGGTACATATTAGAGGTCGACCAATAGCGGATTTTGCCGATACCGATAGCTAGGTTGGACCACACTGGCCGATACCGATTAATTAACCAATAGTTTTTAAAATGGATACAGAACAAAAACTAAAATAGTGCTTTATTTATATATATATAAAACAGTACTGAATCATACTGGTAGTAGTAATAATAATAAAAGTAATAATAATAGTAATAGTAAATGTTGAAATTACCACAAAATCCATTTTATTTTTCCTAAATTCCGTTTAAATTTTTTCCAAATTCCGTTATTTCCATTTGAATTTGTCTGAATTCTGTTTTTTTCCGTTTTAATTTTTCTCCACTCTGTTTTAATAGTTAAAGTTTTTTAATCAAAAAGCAAATCTAATTAATTAAAACCATGAAACTTATACATTTTCACATCAATTTAATAAAAGTTTAACAAAAATTACGTTTAGGGCCCTATGAAATGTTTTATTGTTACCAAATTCTGTTTTAGCATGTCTAATTATTTGAACGCAAAAAAACAACTTAATTTATTAATTTAATTAATTTAATGAAGCCTTATGATTTTTTCCCCCTCAAAAATTCTGTGTTGTGTATTAAACTAGCTAGGAGGCTGGTCAGCTAACTGTAGCAGTAACTACAGCTGGGGAAATCTGCCTGTCTAATGATTTTAAACAGTCACCGAGTCCGTCAGAGACAGGAGAACGTTTTTGTGGAATTGTGACTGAAAATATTTAAGATCCATCTAATCGGAATTTAAGATATGTTAAGACTTTTAAGACTTTTATTAGGAAAACTTTATTTAAGACATTTTAAGACTTTTTAAGGACCCGCGGCCACCCTGTGTATTACAAGTAACATATTGATCAAAATTACTCAATGACTTGTTGAGCTTACAGTTATTAAAATCCCTAAGTATAAAACTCCAGCACAGCTTTAGAGGTCTGTGGTAGCATTGGAATGAAGCCATGCAAGACATCAAAATTTTCCAAAAAGGGTCTGGCTGCAGACTTGCACTTGCACTCTCAGACTTGCATTCTCAGACTTGCACTCTCAGACACTTGCACTTCCGCTAGTGACATTACTTGCAGTCTTTATTTTATATTTTGTTCTATTTATTTATTATTTTTTGTTTGAATCTCTCAACATTTTACAACAGCAGCCAGGTATTGAAGACAAGAAAAAAAGAATCTAAATTACGAAGTCACTTGCAATCACCACTTGCACTCTCAGCTACCTGCGACGTCACTTGCAATCAACAGAAACCGTGCATGTTGCCAATGGAGACAAGACGCTGTGGTGATTAAACGATTAAAACTAATTTAGTACCATCACGTACAGGGGTCCTGCAAGAAAAAAAAAAACAAGACCCGCAAATCCGCGGCCACAAAACAGCAGAATATGAACGCTTAATATGGCTTAATGTATTAAGATGCTATTCAAATATAAAATTCAATATATTAATATAATGAATAATGTATAAAACATGGCAAAAAAACATGGCATAATGTGGCATAATATCAGACTAAGAAGATAAAGAGAAGAAACTCAATATGCTCCTCTTCATTATTAAAATATACATAAATAATATGTACAGGCAAGCAGGTGAGCCCAGAATAATGCAACATGCAAAGTTTCGCGTTAAGCGTTTTTCCATATAGAATAACTGTCTACAGCTCTTTTATTTCTTTGTCTTTGTCCATTAAGCTATGTGTTTTATTTATAATGATTTTCTACGGGAGGAAATGAAACGCTTAACGAGAGACTTTGTGCATTGCGTTCACATTCTGCTGTTCTGTGGCCGCGGATTTGCGGGTCTTGTCTTTTTCTTGCAGGACCCTGTACGTTACGGTACTAAATTAGTTTTAATCGTTTAATCACCACAGCTTCTTGTCTCCATTGGCAACACATACGATTTGTGTCTATTGCAAGTGACGTCCCAGGTAGCTGAGAGTGCAAGTGACGATTGCAAGTGACTTCGTAATTTTGTTTCTTTTTTCTTGTCTTCACCACCTGGCTACTGTTGTAAAATGATGAGAGATTCAAACAAAAAGTAATCAATAAATAGAACAAAATAAAAAAGACGGATGTCACGAATGGAAGCCAAGTGTCTGAGAATGCAAGTCTGAGAATGCAAGTGCAAGTCTGCAGCCAGACCCTTCTCAAATTATCTGACAGGTATTGCACTGCTTTTATCCAGAATCTCAATCTTGTCTGGACAGCAAACACTGGCATGAGAGGAGACAGGCCCTGCAGCATCATGAAGACCCTCAGTTCAAGACAACGCTGGGGTGACTGGACGAAAACACACTTTAACAAACCACACATCCGGTTCAGTTCTACAGAAGACTCTTTAATTCAGAGGCGTGTCTACATGTTTTAAATATACATCACCCTCCCACCATTAAATATACATTGCCACCCCATGAGCCCCCCCCCCACCAGATGTCTTGCGATAGACTTGTTTTTTAGTAAATTTGTAACTGCATCTGGCAGTGGCGGATCCTGGCATGTGTAGCTGCCTACGGCCGCTTTCTTCTCCTCTTTAAACTTAATTTTAGGCTGTTTCTATAGCATGATATTTGACATATCGAGAGCGCATAATGTTATGTGATCCATGTAATGCGCGAGCACGAATCTCCACTCGCAAGTGGATTTCCTTCACTCACACAAAACTGGATGTGTGCTTTTAAATATACATTGTTCTTTTATGAATTGGCTCTGCTTTTGGTCAGAGATTACTCTAAAAATCAAACGTTCTTGCATCACTGAAGACTAGCGTTTTTTTTCTAATTCAGATGAGGAGTAGGCTTATCTCATTAAATGGAAGCAAGCTGATTATAGTCAGCCTTCACTAGTTATTTATTTTATTAATAGCCTACTTATTTTAGTTAAGTGCTTAACTTATAAATATGCATTTATTCAATTGTTTTATTAAGTGCATTTGTATTGTATTTGTATATAGTTTTGCAATAAAAGCGTATTAACAAGGTTCCAGAAATAATCACTGAGGGTGTTTCTAAAATTAGCGAGGGTGCTCCACCCAACAAACATGAGACGTCTATACGTCGTGCAGATCAAGTCTAAATTGCGTCGGTCGGTCTGGACCATATCTGGACGTCTACTCGACATGCAAATCCGGTACATATCTGGACGTCAAACTACGACGTCCCATGGACGTCGATATGAGGTTCAAAATTTGACCGTCGGGCTAAGGATTTTCTTGGACGTCTCTACAACGTGCAGAACAGGTTCAGGAAATCGATAACTTTTTTTTAATATACATATAAACGCAACAAAGCAATCCTTTGATTTCTGATTTAAATATCACATGTACCCTATACTCTTCTGAAACATTTAGGTGTTAAAATGATGTAATATATAAAGGTTTAAAAACATTAAACATTTATATATACATAATTACATAATGTGACCATATAAAATCTTACATGGATTTATTTATGGTATGGTTTGTGGTATTTTTCACTGGAGCATTGACAGAAACAGCAGTTTAAATCTGTATAAGATCTATAAATTAAATATAGTTAATTAAAGTTATAGTCTTAATGCCCATTTTCACATATTTTCTCCCATCTATTGCTTTGGTCATCATTGTGTCAATCAATGCTACTTCGAGAGTGAATCCCACATAAATATGCAGATGTCATTCCCGAAACTTTGCAATGTGTGTGTGGCTGAAAAACAAAGTTCTACATTTTAAATGGATCATAGACTAGAAAGCTTGCAAAGAGTGTTTATTACCACTAAAAAACTGTCACTCTTTGTTTAGTGAGTGTATACACGATGTATTTTAACATAAATCGTGCCGCAAACCATAACCCCCAACCCCCAGCCCCCCCACCCCCCACCCCCTGGCCCTCTTTTCAGCCAGTGCCCCAGACTGGCCACCCCATTTAAAAATGCTCTAGACACGCCCCTGCTGGAAACACCTCTAAAACCAGCTGCAGCAGATGTTCCAGTCCCATGGTCAAAGAAGGGATAAAGCCCTCCTCTTGGGACTCTGCACTCTTTCTCTCTCTCTCTCTCTTTCAATCACACTCCCTCACTCACCATATCTCCCCATCTATCTCTCTCTCTCTCTCTCTCTCTCTCTCTCTCTCTCTCTCTCAGATAACATTTTACACACATGCTTTTTTACCATCATTCCTTTTGTTTTACCATCCTTCATCTATTTTTGTAAACAGTTCAAGGGTAACCATAATGAAATACTGTTATTAAACCATTCCCATTATAAATGATGTGCTTGCTGCTAACTAGTCTCAATTCAACATTAACATTAAAGTGCTAACTATTGCAATACAATATAGTCACATAATATCAGTGCTCTCCCACATATTTAGCTGTTCTAACTGGTCTTATTTCTGTGGTTGGTATACGTGGCAGTGGTGGGGGTAATAGACAAGAAAATAGATAATTTTACACCATCTTGCTGTTAACGTTTCTTTAGTCATTCTGCAATCCTACACTCTGAACCACTGCAGAGAAAATCACCCTTACAATCCTCATTTTATTATTATTGTTCTCAAATGTTTTAATTAATTTTAAATACATTTTTAATCATTTTAAAATTGTAATACTTTGCTTTTATTGTTGTGATTATTTTAATCGTTTTTTATGTAAAAGCACTTTGAATTACCATTGTGTATGAAATGTACTATATAAATAAACTTGCCTTGCCTTGAAAAGTATCCCCATTCTGACTTATTTTACATAAAATATATAAAATAACAAGAAAACAACAGGTATTTTCCCTCTGTTTTTATGAGCAAACACAGCTATCAGTATTCCAGCAATCACACTGAGCACAACAATCATGATGACTGATGTCCTCCAAGAATTAAACATATTACCTGTAAAAACATAACAGCAATTAAGCATTCTGACGAGATGATTATTAAATATATAATGTTTGGTTTTGAATGGTACATAGACAGTAAAATGTTTTAGCTTTACATAATGTAATTGACTGAGCTGATAATCATTAAATCTTTTTTTTACTGCATCAAAAATACCACAAGATGATGACAAAATTACAGTAACAAAAGTGTCAGTCCTTACTTGAGCTGATAATCAGTGCCTCCAGCATGTGATGTCTCAGTTTAACTATGCAGTGAATCTTGTCATCACGGTGATGTACAGTAGTGGTGTGTTTCACACTGAATCCGTCTGTGTTTCTGTGTGTCTCTGTAGTTTCTGAACTCAAACTGACTCCTTCACTGTCCAGCCACTAAAGATCAGGTTCAGGATACCAGCCTTCAGATTCACACTGAAGATGAAGCCCTCCTGAATGATCAAACCCATCTACAGTGATCACTGGAGGACGTCCTACAGCTACAGACCAACAAGAAGAGCATTCTGTTGTTGTTCTGGCTTTTTTAAGTTAGATAGAGTATGTTAATGCTGGAATACACTACACAACATTTTCCCGATTTTTCCCCAGTTTACAGTCTGGAGAAGTTGACGCTAGTTAATGAAAGTCAGAGCCAGTCTGCAGATTTGAACTGACTTGAGTTGCGTAGTGTATGAAGGTCACAGGCTCCAAATTTTTAGCTTCAGACTTTGATTCCATTCAGTCGGAGATCAAACATGTTTGATATTTTCAGTCGATTTTAGAACAAGTAATTCTCATTCGTTTAGTGTATGATGGCCAGTTTTTCCTCTGACTTACAGAGCATGAAATTGTTATCGGAGCAACTTGAAAGTCTGGTAGTGTGTGATCCTCAGTCGTTTAGTGTGTGATGGCCAGCTTTACTTTGTGATTATTTACAAATTCATTAAGTGTATGGTTTTAAAAATCTGTTCAGATTTTAGAAGTAGTGTATTCCAGCCTTTAGTTTTCAATGGTTTTACTCACCTTCAACTTTGACATCAACAATGACATCATCAGACCAGGATTTGGACTGAATAAAACATTTATAAAGTCCTTCATCAGAGACTCGGACTGATGAGAGTTTGAGTGATGCATCTCCGCTCTGTAGTTCTTTGATGGATCAGTTTTGTTCTCCCTCTGTAGGACTGACTCTGATCTGTATTTTTGTCTACATGATCATCATAAAGATGCACTAGTGTGTCTTTCAGATCAGATCTAAACCACTCCACTCTCATGTCCACAACACTGATGTTGGGTTTGACTGAACAGGGCAGAATCACAGCTTCACCAGCTACAGCAAAAACAGTATCTGCAGATCCCACGACTTCATACCGCTCTGTTACAAGAGAAAGAGAGCAGGTCTAATTAAATGTGAACCTCCTGTCAGCTGAACTGTCATCCTTCAAGGTCTACAGTGTTCACATGTAAAGCAGTGACTGTCCTTCTCCACACAGCTCTGCGTCCGATCATCTCTGCTTGAAAACACTGCTTTTGTGCATTTTACCATTAGCATTAATAAATGGCTCTTTGTAAACTTTATTCTAACTGGTTAATATTTCTGAATAATGATAAATAACTGACAATTTATCCAGGAAACCTACAGTTTCTGTTCTGTGGTTTCTACACTTAAGCTGATAAAATAATTTCACCTGAGATCAAAATTTCACATCCATTTATTTGGTAAGAATGTAATAAATGGCATAATGTACAGTGACCTGGTCATTATCACATAAACTATAAACTAAACTATAATTATAAATATAGTTCAGCTGGACAATGAATGAACATGAACACACACTTCAGCTCTTTTCATTGGGTGTGAATAATTACCTGATCTTGAATCTGTAATTCCACTAATAATCAGCAAAGTCAAACAAATGAACTTCATCTCTAAAGGACACAAAGGAAAATAAAACATTATAAGAAACAGTTAACTCATGTGTTAACATTCATGCGTTCGCTCTGAATACTTGCACATTTACATTTACAATTACATTTTACATTAGGGTGACCATATTTTTAGTTTTCAAAAAAGAGGACAGTGGGAGCAGGATATGTTCGTATCCCTTATCAAAACTCTAAATATGTCATTTCCATAACTAAAATATAGAGGGCCTATTCTACAATCACCGTTTTGCAGATTGATTTTAAAAACAGCTAAAAGCAGTGGCAGCTCCAGGATTTTTTATTAGGGGTGCTAAGGAGGGGCTTAACAGTTCAGGGGTTGCTAAAAAAACTAATTAAATTGCTTGAAAGTACAGAACGTCTGTAAGCTTCAGCTCTCTAAATATCATGCAAATTCAGCCACCATTTATTCTTTTTTATAAAAATCATCTACAAAAAAGGCAATGTAACCTGCCCGTGCTGAGATGAGTCGTATCATGTGACGAATATTGACAAATTGGCAATATTAAGAGGATTTAGTATTTCCTATGTAGGCCTGTTACATTCTTTCTTACATGACGAGTTTTTAAAAGGTCTATTAATTTATACAATTAATTATTGGCCTATAATTAAAAGAATTAACACTGCAGTCATCAATGAAAATGATGAGCAGCTTTATTTCGTGCACCAATTTTCAAAAACAACCTGTATAACGCGAATTACTTTTCTTCTCATGTTTTTCACTATATGGGCCACAAGAGAAATATTAAAGGAATAATTTAAGACAGTTATATACCGTTTTCAGCATATGTTGAAGTAGTTTCGTCTCGCGTTGTCTCAGAGAAAATGCGCCGTTAATGCAGAGAAAGCTCCGTTACTTTTTTTTACTTTCACTTTCTCTTTCAATTGACTGACGTTCACCGGCGTAAACTCTTGCGCAGTTTGCGCGTTGCTTGCTTGTTGCTTGACCCCTCCCCCATAATATCAATTGTTTATAGGCCACATATAAGGCTCTTCTTTTTTCTTTAGGTTTTTTAATGTTTATCTTTCAATGTTAATGAAAATGACACCAAAAAAAATTTTTTTACGGTCTATGGTTGAAACCAGTCTCTGTTCGTGAGGAGTGTCTCAGGCTTTAACTGTAGGATTATTACTGGATTCTGCAGAGCGCTGAGATCTTTACAATCAGTTTGAAGGAAGCCAATAGATTTTAAATAGCTCTTTACTACAAAACTCCAAGATCACAGTCAGTTTTCATTCAGAGCAGATAAAGTCATTTACTACAAGTTAAATCTGTTTGTCTAGTATGTAGAGCATTCACATTTTCGTATTTGATTTAATAAAAAATATTATTACAACAAAATGGCACAAATTCAAAGTCACTTTTCAGGAATGAAGTGAAGGGTTAACAACAGAACCAGATCAAATCAAGACATAAAAAAAATAAACAAATGAAAATTTTTTAAAGGCTTAATATTTTTTTTTAGTTAATTTCTGAATAAACAGAGGAGGGGTTTAAGGAATCTATGTTTTTGTATAAAATATTTTGCCAATATTATAATGTAATTAATCAAATGAAATAAAACGAAACACAAAAAAAACTTTTTTTTTCTTCTCCAAAAGCCGCTTGAGAAATTGCATTACAACATTTTATAGAGGGCATGTATCGAACTGCACGCTGAAGTCATCAGTCAGTGACCGCATGGTCCTTTCAGTCACTGTACGCCTGTTCGGTGTGACGATCCAGTTCCCTTTCATAGGTCACTTCGATGCTGCGGTGACGTCACCGTATGGGAACACCTTTCGGTGTGACGAATGTCTGAAGCCCTATACCATCCCGCCAATTTTATTGGCCAAATCGCGCTTGGCACCGCCTTACGCATGCGTATGCATGGTATACCTGAGTGCCGCGCACTATTTCGCTCAGATTTCATTTCCTTCAGGAAAGCGAATCATCTGTGCCCTAAGGAAACCATCTCGCGTTCTCAGCGGTTTTTTTCTTCGAGCAGTGTTCAACTCCTCTTCGCGGACGCGATGAGTCAACGTAAGGTAAGAGCCGTATAACGGGTTTATCACGGGGAGGCACTCATGAGAGGTTCGTTTAGCAGCCTCTCTACATGTTCTCTCTGTGATAGCCTGCGGCTACAGTTCTGCGCTCGGAAGTGTATTTTCTCTAGGTCTCCCCGCGTCTAACCCCCGCCGTTACGCTTCTGCGGTCGCCGAGGCGCCGCACGAGGCGGTGGTTTGGGGTGATGTGTGCGGCTTGGATTATGAGGACAGTGATGCGCTGGAGTTTTTTCCACTTCGCTCGCTCTCCCCCACTCGAGTGTGTTAAATCAGCAGATTTGCTTTACTAACTATGTTTGTCCACCGCGGCTTCGGACTCAGAGTACACTCTGGTCGGCACATGCGGTTCTCTCCCTCCGAGCAGACAGGAGAAACGCGCCTCCCCTTCCTCAGTGAGCTGTTGAGTGTGGTTACCCGCGTGGTGGATAAACTACCCCCCCCCACCGTGAGCCGCTACCCTTCTTCACGGATCTCCACCAAGAGGTTTTGCGGGTCCTGGAAGCAGCCTTAATCAGCGCGCGTCACGAACGCCGCGGGTTTCGCCATCATTGCTGACATGGCGGACCGCGGTTATACAGCGATGCCGCCGGTGGACGAACTCTCTTGCCGAACGTATCGCGCCGAACTCGGCCGCGGCCTAAAGTCTCGCCCCCTCTCAAAGGCGTGTCGAGTCGCGTCTAATCTCGGCAAATTTACTTCACTTGATGGCGGTTCTAACGACAAAGATATCACAACCGAGGCTGTGAAAAAGCTGCGGGGGGCAACAGATTTGGCGCTAAGTGCTACCAAACATACTGCCCGAGCAGTGAACCGTTCTATGATGGGGATGTTAACGGTCGAGCGCCACCTTGGCTAATCTCGCCGACATTACAGAAAACCTGAGTTGGACGGCAAAAGCCTCTCGTCCTCAATCCCCTTACAGCAGTTCCTGATACTTCTGCTGTTCATCAGGGACTGTTCCCTCCACTAGAGAGCGCTGTTGGACTGCTAATGCACATCCAACCCTCTCACTGCAGTCCCCACGCTCTAACATTGACCGTCTCGCAGCAAAGGCACCTCGAGCATCATTGGATTGAGATATCACTTGAGCGCCCCCTCAGACACTCTGCACAATCCAGCCTTCAGAGTTTGAGGGACAGGCACAAGAAGCTGACAAAGACAGCCTGTTTATGACGGCTCACACAGTTGCCGCGTTCTCGCTAGCAGCGGGGCCCAATGTTTATCTTGTTGGATTAAATCCTGCCGTGGATACGCTTCAGGATTATACACAACAAAACACAGCGACTTTGACGCATGCGCTTCCCTTCCTGTTCGTCAGAGACTGTGCCCTCCACCGGAGAGCGCTGTTGGACTGCTAATGCACATCCAACCCTCTCACTGCAGTCCCCATGCTCTAACATTGACTGTCTCGCAGCAAAGGCACCTCGAGCATCATTGGATTGCGCTATCACTTGAGCGCCCCCCTCAGACACTCTGCACAATCCAGCCTTCAGAGTTTGAGGGACGGCACAAGAGGCTGACAAAGATAGCCCGTTTATGACGGCTCACACAGCTGCCGCATTCTCGCTAGCAGCGGGGCCCAATGTTTATCTTGTTGGATTAAATCCTGCCGTGGATACGCTTCAGGATTATACACAACGAAACGCAGCGACTTTGACACATGCACTTCCCTTCCTGTTCGTCAGGGACTGTGCCCTCCACTGGAGAGCGCTGTTGGACTGCTAATGCACATCCAACCCTCTCACTACAGTACCCACTGTATCATTGCATCATTGGATCGAGCTATCACTTGAGCGCCCCCTCAGACGCTCTGCACAATCTAGCCTTCAGAGTTTGAGGGACGGCACAAGAGGCTGATTAAGACGGCCCGTTTATGACGGCCCACACAGCTGCCGTAAGCACGCTAGCGGCGTGGCCTGATGTTAATTTTGTTGGATTTAATCCTGCCGTGGATACGCTTCAGGATTATACACAACGAAATGCAGCGACCAAAGGAAATCGTGGTGCTGCGGCAGGAGCGTCTCTGCTGGGAATAGGGGCTATAAAGTACACCCCTCTCAGATGGAGTCAGGTTTTACAGCCGCTATTTTGTGTCTAAAAAAAAAAAAAAAAAATAAAATGGAAATTTACGCTGTTTGAATCTTGCACTCAGGATGAGGAAAGAAAAATCAAGATGTTAACGGTAAAGTCTATTCTGTCTCAGATTCAACCAAAGAGTTGGTTTGTCACGATCGATCTGAAGGATGCATATTTTCATATTCAGATCATCAAGAGACACAGGAAGTTCCTCAGATTCACTTTAGAGGGCAAAGAGTATCAATACCGTGTTCTTCCCTTCGGCTTAGCCTTGGCTCATCGAGTATTTTTGAAATTCATGGACGCAGTTCTGGCCCTATTGTGGCTCCAGGGCGTTCGCGTATTGAATTACCTGGATGATTGGCTGGTGTTAGCACAATCGCAGACTCAAGCACACTCCCATTGGGATCTTGTGCTGAATCACCTAAACAGCCTGGCTTATGCACAAATTTCCAGAAGTGTGTTTTTAATTCCCTCTCAGCGGATAACCTTCTGGAAATAGACTTGGACTCTTGCGCGATGACAACAAGACTATCTCTCCCGCGTGTTCAGTCTCTCACGTCATGCCTGCGCCATTTCATAGCAGGTCGCGCAGTGACGGTGAGTTTGTGCCTCAGACTTTTAGGTCTATGATAGCAGCATCCCCTGTAATCCGTCTGGGCTTGCTTCACATGCGCCCATTTTCAGTGGTGGATGAAAAGCCAAAAACATTTTACCCCGTTGTTTTCCGCATTGTACGATTTCGGTTACACGGAGGTGTGTTATGTCGATAAAACCATGGATGTCAGCTAAATTCCTTCAACTGGAGTTCAGCTGGGGATTCGTGCTTCCCGCAAGACTGGCACGACGGACGTGTCTTTGACCAGTTGGGGAACTGTTTGTCAAGGACGCCCAGCTCACGGAGCATGGACGGCGACACAACGCGGCTGGCTGGCATATAAACAGGTTGGAATTGCTGGCAGTTTTTATAGCTCTCCAGTATTTCTTGAATCTGCTGATCGGCCGTCATGTACTACTCAGGTCAGACAACATGGCGGTTGTGTCGTATCTGAATCAGCAAGGAGATTTACGCTCTCACCCCCTGTGCAGGCTGGCGAGGATAATTCTTCTTTGGTCTCAGAACAGATTTCTGTCGATCCGAGTGGTTCATGTCCCCGGGCACTTGAACTTCGGAACGAATTTGTTCTCCGAACAGAGCCTGGAGCAAGGCAATCTGTAGCTTGCACCCCCAAATGGACAGTGTGGAGCCACACACCCATGGTTTGCGGATCTGGTCAATCTGTAGCGGGCTCTCCGTGGAGATTCCCCTCAGACAGGACTTACTATCGCAAGCACGAGGGATGACTTGGCACCCAAGGCCAGATCTATGGAAGCTGTGGGCGTGGCCTCTGAGCGGAGTGAGTTAATATGTCCCGGTTTTTCAGTTTGAACCACCGAGACTATAATGAATTCTAGGGCAGTTTCTACGAGACGCTTTATGCTTTCGAATGGAAACTGTTTACTGCCTGATGTGGAATTCATAATTTAGATCCAGTTTACTGCCCCGTGGCTTCAGTACTGGAGTTTCTTCAAGACTGTTTTTCTGATGAAGTAACACCAGCCTCTCTTGAAGTTTACGTGGCAGCCATTTCAGCTAACCACGTATATATAGATGGTACTTCAGTGGCCATCATCCGCTGGTCTGTTGCTTATACAGGGTTTGCGACGGCTAAGGCCTTTCCCGCCCTGCACAAGTTCCTTCATGGAATTTATTCATTGTGTTGCAAGGCCTATCAGAACATCCGTTTGAGCCCTTGAAAAATAAATAAATAAATAAATCCTACTTTAAAGACAGTTCTTCTTGTTGGCTTTATCCTCCCTCATGAGAGTTGGGGATTTGCAGGCTCTTCTGTTTGGCCCTCGTGCATGGACTTTTCACCAGGGTTTGTGGAAGCACTGCTGCAACCGAGACCTAATTATGTCCCTAAGGTCGCCTCGAACCCCTTTCACTAAAACCAAGTGGTCTTGGAAGCTTTACTCCCTGCTGAGGCGGGGCTAGGAGATCTGAGTCTTTTCCCTGTCAGAGTGCTGAAGACTTATGTTGATCGAACAGCTCCATGGCGTGAGTCCGACCAGCTGTTGTCTGTTAGGACACAAAATAGAGGCTGTGCTGTCACAAAGCAGCGCATGTCCCATTGGTTGGTGGAGACTATATCTTTAGCCTATGAGGCGCGCGGACTCGCTTCGCCCTTAGAAATTGGAGCTCATTCCACGAGAGCAGTGGTTTCATCGAAATCATTTCTCAGTGGATCTTCTATATATGATGTCTGTGCTGCGGCAGGATGGTCCTCTCCGAGCACTTTTGTCAAGTTTTACAGTCTGGATGTGAGGATGGCTCCTGGCTCCCGGGTTCTATCCGCTTGAGCAGATGCTTTCCTTGGATCCCAACTATCAGGTACGTCAGGCGTTATGGTATAGGGTTCCCATACGGTGACGTCACCGCAGCATCGAAGTGACCTATGAAAGGGAACATCTCGGTTACGTATGTAACCACGGTTCCCTGAATAGGGAACGAGATGCTGCGGTCCCGGCCGTTCCGTACCTTGATAGCATTTCTTCAGTTCATGAAATCTGAGCGAAATAGCGCGCGGCACTCAGGTATACCATGCGTACGCATGCGTAAGGCGGTGCCAAGCGCTATTTGGCCAATAAAATTGGCGGGATGGTATAGGGCTTCAGACATTCGTCACACCGAAAGATGTTCCCATACGGTGACGTCACCGCAGCATCTCGTTCCCTATTCAGGGAACCGTGGTTACATACGTAACCAACAAATATTCTATAGTTCAAACCATTTGAATGGTACAGTTTCAGAAACTTAAGTTACAGTATATACTATAGTGTATTAAAATTGCAAGTATGTTTAAACTCTTGTTTCTGTGTTCAAATAAGGATGCTAACTCCAAACATGAGTTCCAAGCAGAGACGAATAAACTGCTGGATATTGTGTCCAGATCACTGTATTCTGAGAAAGAGGTGATACATGAACATAAACAGATGTAATGCTGTCATGTTTGATCAGTATCTTGATGCATTCAAGATGTATTACGTATCTTCAATATATTGTCCACCCTGTAGATTTATTTAATCAAAAACGAATCAAATAAGTACAACATATTTAATCAGCTTGATATGGCTAAATATTGTCAATCGTCTTATTGGAGAAGTTTTACACTAATAAATATGACATTTTACAGATTGGATCCTGATTTATAACAAGAAAACCACCCCAGAAATATCTATATAAATATATTGATCAGTCTGTAGCTCAGTCTAACGGTCAGTGTTTTCTGGCACACACCTGCTCTGTTAGATGTTCATCCGAGAGCTCATCTCAAACAGCAGCGATGCGCTGGGGAAACTGCAGCACAAGATGATCACAGCAGGAGGAGATCCAGCACCAGTGGAGATCCACCTGCAGACAGATGCTGCAAAGACACCTTCACCATCCATCAACACACACAACTCCTGCATCACGGCTCTGTGAGGGGCTCAAGAACAGAATCATGCATCAGAATCAGATTAAACAGCTGTTAATGATACTTTTTTCAGACTACTCATGTTCCATTACCGTCACTTTAATTAAATTATCAAGACCAATAGCATTGAAAGGGAAAAAGATGAAGAATAGCTTTTCTATTGCTAATGTGATTCCAAAGCTGTTTTCAGACTTTTTAGTCATAAAAATAATCAACCATCTACAGAACTTTCTAGTGCACATGTGCCTCTGTGTGGGTATAGCAGTCATTGCAGATACAAAGGCGTGTGATTGGTTGTATTGCAATGCATGAAAATAAATCTTTTGATGCAACTTTAAAGCAGATTTAAATATAATGCTGCAATTGACATCCATGTTCACATCTCACTTTAATCTTGGCTTTGCATTTAGTTTAACTATTCGGCGGCATTTATTTTTGCCCTCGTATCTTGAGCTTACAGTCTTATTCATTAAAGCAGCTGAACCACTGTGACTTACATAATTTACCCTTTCAATAAATATAATAAAGTTTACAATCTCTGCAGGTTCACTTGATAAATATTTCTTATTATTAAATATAATCTATTAAACATAATGTATAACAATTTAACTACAAAATGACAACTGAAATATGCATTTAAAGCACAAATTTTTTACATAATTTAAATAATTTGCACATTAAATTTAAAATTCCACACGTATAAAAAATGAAGTATTAAGTATAAATTTACATTTACTTACGTTTTGATACACAGTAAAATGTACAACATTGACGTATTTATAGCACTAAAACGTACAAATACTTACGTATTAGCAGCTAAAAAACGTAAATCATCTAACGTAAAGTGTGAATGTATATGAGTTCCCATGTATTAATATTAAAATCGTGGCTTTAATGATTTAAATCTGCTGTATTCAATTGTCATATCAATACATGTTTTAGTTGAATTTATTGAAAGCAGTTTACTTTACTTAAAGGAAATGACATTTCTGTTCATGCTGCAAACTCGTTTCGGGGATTACACAATGTTAAACGAGACTACACTCTGAAACCTTAAAATGAATAAAATTTCTGTAATTGTTTAACCATTTTGTAATATTTTGCTGTGTGACTTTCTCCTATGCAGTGACTGACAATACAACCATAAGATACACCAAAGCACAACATAAAATTACAAATCACATCCATTATATTAGTTTGCTGTACTCCATATCTTTAGAATCCATATGTTTGCAAGGAACAGATCCAAATTCAGCCCTTTATCAATCGATCTTCATCTTGATTCTCAGCAACAGCGACCGTCACAGTCAAAGCCCGCGCTCGTTATGATTCGATTAATAAATTAAATTCTGCTCTGTACCCTATAAAAACTATTACCGCCAGAGAGGACTGCGACTGGAACTCATCATCATTTGAACTACTTTTGGTACCACTTTTGACATTTTCGCAGAAGTGATTTTCATTTATTTATAACAGTATGTAGTTTTAAGAAATGGTTATGGGTAGGTTTAGGGGTAGGTGTAGGATTAGTGGCTCAAAATATCGTTTTAATGCTATATTTTTACTAAAATTGCCATTTCATTTCTTATTCTGTCCATTATGTTTTAGTCTTTTAACATTCTGTATAAAATGGGTAGTTTAGGTTTGGGGTGGGGTTTAGGGATCTTACATTTATCAAAAAAATGATAAAAAGGGAAAATATACATATATTTTTATGACATGAAAGATTCGTACATTTTTTACGTTTTATTCGCTGTAAAAATGTAAGCATTTTTACGTTTTGGTGCCATAATTACGTCAGTATTGTACGATTTAGCACCTTTCAAAACGTTGAATTCAACAGTTTTTGTGTCTTTTAAAGTTACGTATTAATAACTACGTATTAACAATGAGACCAGGCTGGTTATACACATCTGAATTCAACAGTATGTACTTAATTAAAAAAAAAAATGCTAGTAATTAAAAAATCTAATATTTGCATATATTACAATAACATTATGCATATAATCTTTTTTTTTTAAATTGTTTTTAGTTTTCTGACCCTAATCTGCACTGATCTTATACTTGGCCCCTCTGCAGTCCACCTGAAGGAAATCCACTGCAGCGACAGAGCAGTTTAATGTTCCTCATTCTGACAGTGGGTTTTATTTCATGTCCTCTTGCTCTTCCTCCATCAGGCTTTTCTGGATGCTCTTCAGAATCAAGTGGAGGCCAGCAGCTCCATCATCGGTCAGTTCGTGTGGGCTTTTACTCCTTCTTCATGGTGGCTGATAAAGTGGACGTTTATTCTCAGTCAGCAGAACCAGTGCTCCTGGATACAAGTGATCCTCAGACGGGTGAGAAAAATGAGAGGACAGATGGATTTAATAACAGTTTGTGCTTTTTTTTTAGTGCACCTCGATTATTGCACAAATCATAATCAAAGTTGTTTTGGTCAGTATTATAAATATTTAACATGATTGGTAAATAGTAGAAAAAGATTGGTAGATAGTAAAAATAAATATCTGACCATTCAAAACACAATCACTATTTACATCTCTTAATGTATGTAAACACTTGCGTTAACAAGGGCAACAACTGACACACATTAGTATTGCGAGCTCTGAAAGCGTTTGAAAGCAAAAGCAAAACCATATCCGTGCTGCCTGGGCCGATAGGCACAGAACAGACCAGTTAAGCAACGAGAACAGTTCGGCCCGATGATGGAAAAAGCGGCTCTAGAAAACTCTCTGACACTGATGACTTCTCTGTCAAGTCTTTGTCATCAGTTAGGGATCTGGGTCTGCTATTCAATAGCAAACTTTCATTTGAAAACCACATCTCTATCATATCATAACAAACCATACATCAATGGAAAGCTTATTTATTCAGCTTTCATATGATGTATAAACCTCAACTTCGAAAAATTGACACTTTAGTTTTTGTGGTCCAGGGTCATATATGAATGGACGGCAGATTCATTAATTGTTTTTCAGAATAATTCCAAAACAACAAATTAATATTTTAATAAATCCATATAAAACAAATTCACCTTTTGTTATCTTCTGATCATCTTCTAAAGAAAATTCTGAAAAAGGATAAGAAAAGAACACAAAAAAAACACATTTATATTTTGATGTCAGTCTAATGTCATGATTCGTCATGCTCTATTTATTTGTTTAGTTTAACGTTCTTTCTCAGGTAGAAAAGTCTTAATTTACATTGTAACATTAAATAATTTAATAAACTAAAGCGAGGATTAATATCTGGGTAAATCCTGAGGAAAATCTGCTTTAAAAAGAATGACACTTTCAAACATGGGCCAGAATGTACGTGTATTGAGATATGTGTTTAAATTTGCTGTCTTAACATGGGTAAAATTGTGCATCTTTACACGTACACAACAGTGCAATCCATTGAGCGCAATTCTATCCCTCATAGCCTTGTTTTCATTACCATCATAAATTAAATATGGCACTAACCTGACAAAGCTCTATAAAAGTCACCTGAGGGAAACCAGCGGAGATGCAAAAACGTCTAGAAAACATGACTATCACAAAACCTTATTTATTTTACTTAAAATGTATAAAAGCAGAATTTCACCTCTGTTTTTATGAGCAAACGCAGCTATCAGTATTCCAGCAATCACAGTGAGCACAGCTACAAATGAAATCAGGATGACTGATTCCTCCAAGAACTGAACCTTTAAACCACAGTAAACAAAACAAAACAGTAATTAAACACATTGTGTAAGTACAGGGCTGAGTTTCCAAAAAGCTTCATAAGACTAAGAAGTTCGTAAAAACGATCGTACGACTGATCTTAATATTACGGTCTGTTTCCCAAAAGCATCGTAACTTAAGTAGCACTTGAAAATCATCGTAGATCTACAAGTGCTCTGGAGACCTAAGTGCGTAGCCCTAGGTGCATCGTAAGAAGACAGATTTATGCAGTCACCTGCAGGACAATCAGGAGATTACACCTTTACCTTTATTCAAGTGCTTTATTCATGTGATAAGTTTGAATTTATTAATGAAATAATGAAAAAGGGCTAATGAAAAGAGCAGAAAAAATACAAATACACATCTAAATTAAATGACTGAACAAAAAAAATAATAAAATAAGTAATGTAGGAAACATGCTTCAAAGACTGGGAAAAATAGGGATAAACTAAAAAAAAATTAAAAACTGTCAATGACTTACTGACGTACAGCCATCTTAGGCCTGGAAATAAAGTCTCTACAAATATACTTATAACTATTATATTATATTCGAGCTGTCTGGAATGCAGCATTAGGTTAACATTTCAATAAACGAGCGTGTAGTACTACAATTACGAGCCATTCTATAAGGTGACATTTCAGCACTTGACAAACGGATAGCGACTCCTAAGTAGGAAAACGCACGTAAAACAATAACGAATGTTCGTAAAATTACTCGTAGAAAACGCTCTTAGGCGCTAAGATCAATCGTTATTGGGAAACCCAGCCCAGGGGTGCGTTTCCCAAAACCATAGTTGCTAACCTGTTACTTACTATGGTTTTGGGAAACGCACCCCAGGTTGATTAAAATATATTGGGGCGGTTTCCAGGAGCAGCTTAATCTAGAATAGTTAATCATGGTTTAAAAAATGTCTTTCTGAAACAGATTAAGTACAGATTACTAACTCCTGTACTATGGAGTCCTGAACTAAAATTAACTAGATTAATTTAAAACCAACTGTGCTAATCTGAATTAGCATGACAGAGGTTGCCTGGAATGAACCAAGAAAAGCTTAAAATTGTATGGAACTGAGAAGCAAATCTAAGAAAAACAATAGCAGCGGAAAAAAAGACTGCAATCAAAAAATAAATTACTGAACAAGAGAAAACTTTTAAAACAACCAAAGTAAACCGCACACATCAGTGTCAAATACAAGAAAAGGAATGCCTAGAAATCACTTTGTTATGAATTCTTGCATAAATTCTTGCAATCAGCTGTTGTTCTCAGTTTTGCAACATTTTTATTATTATTGTTATTTATTATGTTGTACATAAAGTAGCTGTTTTATAGAAAGAGAGAGATAGAGAGTCATGGAATTATTTTAGCACCCTAAGAAAATATGATCAAAGAAGGTTATGAAAATAAATAATAATATTGTTTATCCTTTTGGTCTTTTTAAAAAAGCAAATTTTATATATATATATATATATATATTTAAATAACAAAAATCTTACTTTCCCACAAAAACCACATTACGAAAATGATTAATATTTCATATTTATTAAAATTTTCTTTAATACACATTGGCTACAATTATTTGTAGTCCTAGAAATTATTATGAGTAAAAACTCTGAAGATCTATATTGTCATTCATATTCACATTTGTTAGCACACAAGGGTGACTAGGAATATGGAAATATCCAGCCATGAATTTGCCTCTTTCACAGGAATATAAATATGAGGGAACACAAGGCCAATTCTCTTTATCATCCATCACAATGAGAAAAAAAACAATCAAGAAATATAGTTCTGATGTGCAGCAACAGATTGTTGAGCTTCCTACAGAATATTATCAAGAAAATATCACAAAATACAAAGTAAAAAAAATGTAAGAAAAGAGCTAAAGCATTGAACATTTCCACAATTAGGACAATAATTAAGGAGTTCCAATCAACAGGAAACATTACAAATCTGCTACAGAATATTGTCTGTTTCTGTACTGTCTTAATGCAACATGAGGAAGATAGTTTTGAGGTGGCCAAGAAGTCTTATAAGGATCACAGCTGCATAATTGCAGAAAATAGCAGAGTCTTGGGGTCAGAAAGTCTTATAATGGACCGTGGTTGAATCTTCCAACAGAACAATGATCTAAAAGGACCGTCAAAATCAACACAAACTGGGTTCACTGAGCACAAAACAAAGGTTCATGGCCATCAGTTCCCTGACCTGAACCCTAGAAAACTGAAGAGGAGAGAGTATCAACATGAAGCTGTGAATCTGAAGGGTCTGGAGTGATTCTGAATGAAGAATGGTCTCTGATCTTCTCAGGTGTTCTCCAAAATCATCAGGATTATAGGAGAGAGATTTCTTTCTTTTTTTTAATAAAGGATCAAAATTATTAACAGTGTGTAATTTATTTCCACAGGCTTCTTGTGGCTGTCCACCTAGGGTTCCAATAATTTTGATATATAAAGACTGAAAATTTATATTTATATCATCATTATATATCTGACCGCTAATCCTGAAAGCGTATAGTCTTCTACATGGTTCTGCCTGTGCAGTATCTACAAGATTAAAAAATCAAGATCAATATCATGATGATTTATTTATTTGGTGAGTAGATGTGTAATAAGTGGTATAATGTAGTGAGCATGTCATTTCAAAATAACTTACTGTATTCCTTGCATAATTATTATATCTTCCTCCCACTTTCTTTTATAAGCACACACTTCATCTCTTTAAAACACAGCTCTTCAAAAGGAGTAAATCATTACCTGATATTAAATCCATAATTGAACTAATATTCACCAGAGTCTAACAAATAAACTTCATCTCTGAATGAATAGAAATATGAAAAGAGAAAACATTTTATACACAGATGCTAAAATAGAAATATGAAAAGAGAAAACGTTTTATAATCAGAAACTCACAGAATGGTGTTAACATGCAAATGTTCTGCTTCAGAATACTTACACAAACACTTACCAAACACATTTCATACACACATCTACAATAATTTTCTGTTCCAGGAAAACTGGTTAAACTGAAATGCACACCATACTCTGTCACACATGCACAAACAGATACAGATGTCTGTAAATTCAGGTAGTTGACAGAATTTACTGACATTTAAAAAAAAATAAATCTGTTATATAATTGTGTCTGAATAAATTCTGCTGATATGAGCATTCATAAGACGATTGTAAATAAGTTATTACTGGCTTAGTTTTACATTTCTGAATCACTGAACTTAAATGATGACTCAAAGAAGTGAATGTTTTGCTCAAATTGTTGGTAACTCAAAATGTGACATTTTTACTTTTGGACCTTATTATATGATTATTGCAATGATAATGTTTAAAAAATACATAAATATATACTGAAAAAAATGTCATTGGATCAACTTAAATTACGTCAACTTCTTACATGTAATCAATTTACTTCTCAACTGAAAAAAATTATGTTTGACAAAATCATATTATAATAATAATTTTTTATAGTCAACTGGAACTAAAAATTCACTTTCAACCAAATATATTTTTTTACATGATTATACATCAAATTATCAGTATAAATTTATTTGGATTGACTTAAATTTTTTACCTATTTTTAAATCAAATATCCAGATAAATACAAATCTACATTGTACATATTAAGCAATTTCTTCACCTTCAGAATGTGATTTTACTGTTAAATGTCACTGAATTACTGAATTTACACTCTTGAGAGTCAAACATATTTAAATGTTCATTACATCACATTGAAATCTTCAACACTCATTGACAATCTCACTTTTGGAATTTGAGGAAGAATTTACAACAGTTAGTGAAAACTGCTTTAAAACGAAAAAGCATAACATTCCAGAATAGAACGTTCATCCAAGAAATGTTACATCCATGTGCCATTGAAAAAAGCCACTCACATTCCAGATGAACTTGCATTAACATTAGAAAAGAAAAGAAAAAGAAAAGAAGGACAGTTTCTCACATTTGGACAAATTTGAAAAAAATACATTCGATTGCAAGGTCAACATTGTAAACTTCTTACAGATTTCAATACCTTTTACAACAATTCTGAATTTGGTGCTTTTTTAAAACATCAATTCCCAGAAAAACATCATCTGTAGCTTAAATTTTTCAAGGAAATCATCAGTCATAATTGTCATTTACTTCCCCTCTTTTAGATCTAATCCATCAGACATTGGTTATCTTCAAAACACAAATTAAGATATTTCATAATGAAACCTGAAAGCTTTCCTTGCTTCCAGTGACAGTCCATGTAACCAAAAGTTAGAGGATCCAGAAAGGTCATGAAGGTCGAGTGCGACAGTTGCACTGCTCCGGTGCAGACACGGTGAAAGTCTTATGGGTTTGGAACGACATGAGGGTGAGTAAACCACAGATTTTTTATTTTTTCACAACTAAGTCTCAAGTCTCTGTGTCCATCTATAGAAACAAAAAAAGAAGAAGATAAAAGTTTCTTTTTTTTAATCAATACCTTAAATAACAACAGCACAGTTGTCATTAAATCATCTCATGCACTTCATGATAATTATATTAAAGAACCTTACCTCAAGCATGTATGTGTTTCTTTGGTATTGGCTGGGATGGGGTCTGTAATATTATTGTTCAAATGGAAAATCTCTTAGACATAAATTGATAAAGTACAGATATAAACTGGCCTTAAGAAAAAGCAGCACTTACAGTGGTCCTGTGACTCGATTACATCTCCACACTGTTGGGAAAAGTCATTAAAAACATCTTTCCTAAAAAAGACAATGACATCATCATCATCTGGATTAAAGGAAAATAAAATCATATACAAGCAAACGAATAAAAATGAACATTTCGAGCAAGCAGCAGGAGTCAGGATCAGTAAATACAACAGAACAAAGATACATATGAGCTTAACAGTAATGAGAAATACTACTGAATCTAAACAAGTTTGTTTAAATTAGAAATCTCTTTCGGTGATTAATTAAACAGATGTATTTTTCTTTTGTTGTTTGATTAATGACAGGGACAGCAGGATAGCGCTTTAACTTTAAAACTGAATTCATGGATCCAGTATACTGACTCAAATCTAATTACTCCCAAAAGTTTACATTCTCTTAAGTCATAAGTCACTGTGTTATGTTAAAGCTTTGTGACATATATATTGACATATTTTGTGTATATTTGACTATTTAAACGGAAGAAGACAATGCGACGCGCGGGGTCTCGTGCGCGAGCACAGAAAGCCGTTGCGCGAGTAACGATTTCAGTTCTGTTTCGCGGCTAAAGGCGCTTTTAAAATATCAAGCTCTTCATTTTTCACTGATCCATGTTTCTTTGATCACTCCGTCCAATGAAAGATGCGCGGGTGTATGTACATGTGACAAAACACACCCATTAAACAGTTAACTTAGTCAAAATCATCAAATACATATGTATCAACTGTAGTAACAGTAAATTAAAGCTTATTTGTATAATTACTCAGCGATATTGTGGAACTGTGTGTCAGAACCTGTGGTTTTCACAGAACGCAAAATTATTGATTTGATGTGTACCAAATAGTTTAAATTAAACCAACAAAACTTGGATTTACTTCCAATTAAGTCCATAATCTACTTTAGCTCAATAACAAGACAGAAAATTAAATAAATTAAGTCAGATCAAGTATAAAATGTGCTTTAGAGTAACGACAAGGCAGTTGCACTTTTTGAGTGTAAATAAAGAGAAAAAATAATATATAATTTTTTTGATGGTTTATAATTTTACCCAGTGATAGTTTCTATACGCTTTAAAAAAAATGATCATAAATGAGCTCAATAATGAATTTAGAGAAATTAAGCAGAGCTAATTTAAATATTCTCCTTGCAATCTGTAATATTTTTCATAGTAATAACTGCCACTTTTTGTACTTGCACGTTTATTAACTATTTCCCCCTTTATATGATTAAATGGTGTGTATTAATTTGTTGTTTAGGTAGAGACCTCACATACTGAGCACATAATAAAATATTTTTTATATACAGGTGCTGAATGAAAGATGTTACAGTGGTGCATTCACATCAAGCATTACACTCAGAGATTTGTGAACTCTGTCCAGAAAGGATGATGATCACTGATTAGCTTCAGAAGGCTTGGACTACAGAACTTGAGCTGTTGTGGACTACTGTTATGACACTTATTTAATCCTGTTAATGATGGTGAACACTCGGAGGAGAAGGAGAGTAGTATTTTTTACAGAAACAATATTTCTACTAATACTAACTACTCAATAAGTAAAAACTACAAAAGGACTACAAACAGAACAGGAAACAGGAACAAAACAGGGCAGAATGTAACCTAAAAGTCCAAATAACAAAAACACAAGGTGCACAAAACCGGGTAAATGTATCAGTCCTTTTAGGAGCTTGGCACTTGGCACTTTGTTCAGAGAAGCTCAAACATAAAAATAACTGAAGATTTTAAACTGGGTTGGAAAGACACAGAAATTCAATGAAATACAAAATCAATTGAGAAATCAAGTTAATAATAATAAAATGAAAATTAAGAACATTGATCAACCGACAGCAAACAGTGTTGAAGGAGGAACAGTTAACTGCACGATGAGCTCTTCATGATGCTTTTCATTCATCATCTACAGATCAAAACATTATACATCATAAAGTAAAGCCAAGGGCACGGTGGCTGTCTGCCTTATTATTCAGAAATTCATATGTAATATATAGACATTATTTATTATTTTAAAAAAAAGGTAATTTCAGACATTTAAAAAAAAAGTCTTAAAATCAAAACATTTTAAGATCACAGAAAACATAAAATCACCCTTGTGTGGCCATATTTTTGACTGGAAGTTGCAAATAATATTTAATATTATTGCTGTTACACTTTTTAAATGTATTTTGGTGTATTTCAGTGGATCAGGTAAATTCAGTCACTGATCTCCATTAGTAATTCATCACAGATAATCAGTGGAGTGAGGTTTGTATTATAATACCCCAAACTAACAAATGGATAGAGTTTCTTATTAAAAGACTGATTAGTGTAAGAGTAGATATGAGACATGGACTCCACGTCATAAAGGAGACGAGACCCCTTCATCATAATCCACAAACACACCGACCCTCTGAGGATTCACACCTCAGAGCACGAGAGACATATGAAGACTCATAAGCTCGATACTTCCCATTTTCCTGACTCACAGTCCCAGTATCCATTCTCAGGACTCAGACGGAACGGCCCCGTCCTGTTCACAGATTCTCTGGTCACTCCTAAATACCACTCAGTTTGTCCCTTCACCTGCACTCCAAAGTAAAAACACCCTGAGGAGATCCATCCTTTCCCAAGAACACCAAGACATTTATCAAATCTGTCTTTTTCCTCCATTCACTCTTTCTGTTTCTCTGTTTCCATCTTTCACTTGTTTCCCATCATCAGACATGATGAGACGTGGATGAGCCGTATCAGCATCCAGAATCACATTCACTGTGGAAAATACAGAAAAATCTGCTTTACAGATGAGTATATCAGAAATAGAGACAATTACTTATTTTTTATAGGAATCATGAGAACTTACAAGACAAAACAAAAATAAAGATACATTATCATTTAATACATTATATTACAAACAATAATGTTTCATATTTTGGCATCTTATCTATTACTGATAGACTGAAATGTCTCTGATTTTTTTCCTGCTTCACTTCATGTGCTTTTTAGTTTGTTGTCTGAGAGTCATTTTGTTGTTCATTTTTTGAATCCTTGTGTTGATTTTTTTGTCTTGCTTTTATTTAGTAATATAAAATAAATAATTATTATAAATAATGTATATTAAAATAAATAATTATGCCATGAAAAATGCCTTTATTTAAAATAAACAATTATGCCTTTTACTCAATCTTGTGTGTTCTTGAATGTGTGAGAGCTAAAAACAGGAAGTATGACAGGTTATAAAGGCTTCATCTTTACGATCAATAATGAAATCATCACTTGAAGCCCAACAAAACCCAAGAAGACTTTTTATACAGTTTATATATCTTATAATAAAAATACAATGAACTGAATACACCATATAAATGCACAGCATGTTCATTTATTGTTTTGCAGAATAATTCAAAGTTAATGAATTTTATTTTAATTAAGCCACATAAACAAATTCACCTTTATGTTTGATTGTTCTTCAGACGTTTTGGTGAAAGTTGATCACTTCTAAAGAACAAATTCAGAAAAATATGAGAAAAGAACATTAAAATTCTGTCATGTTTTATTACTCTGACAAACAAGTACTGTTCATTTCGATGTGTTTATAGGTGTGTGTTAACATCACAGGAGTGTGCATCAGGGGCCTGTGTGTATCATGAAGCTGGTTTAGCTTGACAGGTGAATTTTTCACGAATTTTTAAACTTTTTAAAGAAAAAAATAATTATCTGGATTTTTATTAATGATTGATTATAATTAATCTTATATGATTTCTATAATTTTAATACCCTTATCCTCTTCCCACTTTAACCATTTTAGTTTATTAATTATTAAGCTTTATTTTACATATATACATATATGTAAAACATATAATACCAGAAAAAAAAATTGTCTGGCTTTTACTGATGATTGATTATTATAATTATATTATATGATTTATATAATTATGATACCCATAATCCATTCACACATTAGCCATTTTAGTTTTAATAATTATGAAGGCTTTTATTTTTGAATATATACCTATAAATATAATTAAATATATAAATAGTATACAGGCAACGATGGGGTATTCCTTTTTATATGCTTTCATTATAATCATTTAACAATGTCATTATACTAATGATTAACAGATCATGCATTTAATGTAAATTAAAATGTTTACAAAAGTCATTAAACTTCAATTGTTATGATCATATCCCTAACAAATTGTCATTAAACTTGTTTTCCAAAAAAAATCTACAATGTTGTTGAAAATAATGATTTAACAGAAATTATGATACAGCTTATTTGTTACTGTATTCACTTGTCCAATACTAAACTAAATGTCATTAAACTTCAGTTCATATCACCTAATGCTCTTTTTTACATTTACAAATGTTGTGAAAAAATAGTTTAATCAGTCATTTTTAACTCTTTTTACTATTCACTGAAGTATTCATGTTATCATTTTATTAATTAACTCATAATCACAGTCTGTAAAGTTCATATATTTGGTCTATGTTTGTTGTGTAGACTTCTTCTATTTACACATCTTAACAAATCATTTATTAATAATTTGTTAATGTTTTTGCAGAAACCAATTACTAAAGTGGAAACTATTCATCATTTGTAAATGTTTACAAACGTTTAATAATCTTTCAGTATCTTTATGGTCATTGGACTTTTAGCTGCTGTAACAACTTTTGTGTAAAGGGTAGTTAGTTCAGTTTATGTAATTGCTTCTTAAGGCGTAACACACACATTGTAATTTGGGTGAAACACATGTTTTTATGCCTCAACACTAATATTAACTATACTATATCATTAAATAGGCTATTCCTGGATCATACATCAGCAGGGAGAAAACTAATCTTTATTTTTTCAAGAAAATGCTTCATTTATCAAAAAACAATGTAATATATAAACAGATTGAAAACCATGTTCCCTTATAGTAAACAAGCTGACCCCTCTACACTTTTGACCTCTTACCCAACCCTTAAAACAACCACCAAACCCCTAACCTTCACACATCTCACATAAATAAAAAATTTTGTGAGAATTTGGCCATCTGGAGGCATTAAAAAATAAAAAACTTGTGTAATGGTAATTTGTGTAACCTCTTGTATTATCACCCTGTATAGATAAGGCTTTTGGATTTCCGTTGTTTTTTTTAGACAATTTCTTAATTGTTTTTTTTAGGTTTTGCATTTTAGATATATATCTAGACATTGTGTAAAAAACTACCTTTTGTCAAGGTTTAGATATTTTTTGGTTAGATAAGTATCAGGTTTACATTATGATTACAGTCAAACATTAAAATCTTGTTCGAAAGGGAACACATAGAAAGCATTTTTTGTTACTCAGTATTTGAAAGTTTAAAAAAATCTAACAAAATAAGGAATGGATAGTGATTCACAAAACACTTTTTATACAAACATTTTGTAATTAAGTGATATTTTATTTAATGTAATTCCAGTAAATGTTTTTATTTCATATATATTTTCAAAATTTGCTCTGTTGCAGTCTTACCAGTTTACTTCTGTGTATATGTTATACAGTATATATATATATATATATATACTATATATATATATATATCTAATATATATATATATATATATATATATTAATTAAGTTATTTATTTATATATGTGTGTGTGTGTCTATTTTCGTAACTCTGATATTCTAGAGAGTCACCCCTTGTTTGCTGAAAACTTTTTTTTTTCGACGGTGGGGATTTGTAGTTTGTACACCACCAAAGATTCACTGAGCTTTACATTTTTTTCATATTTTTCATCCATTTCCTATGTCTGTCATTTCTGACCGTGAAGAGGTCAAGTGTGATTATTAATGAACCAAAGATCTAACAAAGCTTTCTGAGTTTACGGGGTGGAGTATTGTATGTTTGCAGGCCTACCTAGCTCAAAGGGAATCATTTAAGATTTTAAAGGGGAATTTGAACAGAATCACTGTTTCGACTGATCACACTGAAAGCGACCCAGCGATTCACTGAGCGAGCCGTTTAACATCAAATCTCGCAGCTGGATATTAATATCAGAAATTATAGTGAAAACACTATTAATTAGCACAGTAACAAGATCGGCAGTTTAAGACATTAACTTGTGAGCACAAAACACCAAGATACTTCTCTTTTCAATATAAATAAGGCTTTATTAGATAAATCTAAGACATATAAACTAATCTAACACATAAGCACACGCACTCACACATTCACACAAGTTGCAGGAGGATAGAAAGTTTAGGAAAGAAATGAGTTTAAGAGAATGAAAATGTGAAATTCCCAAGTTTACAGCTATATGTGAAATTGCATAGACATGAACAACCATTAATCACTTAATTAACCCTCCCACTGGGTTCCTCAATGAGGTTAAAATTATATTAGATAACACCAGTACAGATCAGAGTCTGGAGGTTTACTTGCGTTGCCTGTTTAGCAGGGGTTCCCTTTTGGTTGTCGCTGAAAGGGGGGTTTCCGAAGTTGCTGATTGGCTGGAAGTTCAGTAGTCGTTGAAGTGGCGTCTTGGGAAGCCGCGTGGTTGGGCGGTGGCTGAAGATGCAGAGTTGTGGGCTGGTTGTAGTTTCAGAGGGGGCACGCCTGAGGTCAGACTTCGGAGAACACGGCGTTACAAAACAACTCAGAACACGAAACTCTCAAACGGAAAAAAGAAAAGTAAAAAGAAGTAAGTTTGTGAGACTAGGTGGTGTTTCTTCTCATCGTGGCTAAGTAGCAGCAGGCGTGCAGGCGAAGCACGCTGGAACGGCGCTCAAAGAAGCGCTAAAAGTGATGACAAAGCATGACTAAAAAGCTAAAGCTAAAGCTAGGAGCAGGCTAAAAGCGGCATGACTGATAGCAAAAAGCTAAGCTCAAAGCTAAAAGCCAAAAAGCAAAATTTGATGGTGTCCTGAGTATTTAAACTGGCCTTTTGGCCACACCTCAAATGTTGTCTTGACCAATTAGATATTGTCTTTTCTCGGTGTGTTGCCATTGTTTGTCCACCCATTCATAAATCATATGTTATCTTATCAAGCAACGAGGGTCGGGTTTCCCGCTCTTGCAGGGGTATAATTTGGACATGATTCTATAACAAGAATATGATACATTTGACAAAATAACTGATGGTCAGAAGCGTTTCAAGCAAGAATATTCGAACACACACATACTAAGCATGAATATGATCCCCATAAGCTATTCAAGAGTTATTTAAAAAAGACATACACAATAAGTGATTAGAAACATTAAAATCAAATGTGTAGGTTACATAAATGATATGGAGTATATCCATTTAGAAGTCTTTTTGGAGGGATTTCATTTTGGTTTGCATCGCTGTATATGCATTGGAAGGCATTCTCTGTGCCATTCTAGGGAGTAAGGATATGTCCTGTGAAGACCAGAGGGGTTAACAGGTCTCCTTAGGAATTTCCAGTCTGTGGTTTTGCCTAGGTGGGGGGAAGTCAATCCAACGATCTTGTTTACTCTCATGGCTTTATATGTGATTGTGTAGGTCAGACTGTCCATCTCTTCGATTACTTGCCCCCAAATTAGACTTGTGGAAATTTTTCATACTCGACTACTAGTTTCACCATCAGCATTTAAAATAACTTCTAATAAATATAATAAATCATGTTTTAAGTTGGTTGCTCAGTTTGCTGTTTTTTTTTTTTTTGCCAGTGTGCTCTGTTTCTTTT